>NC_084549.2:34497500-34602500 GCF_033978685.3 Nerophis lumbriciformis | reverse complement strand
TATACAATAAATTGTTAATCTTCAATTCTAGTCACCTCTAATGAATTAGAAAACCCTAAAACAAAATGACTCTTTCCTCTTAAAGGGAGCATGCCAACACAGCCCTTGATGGCGACGCCGCCAATTTATAGATCGATCAGCCTTCTCACACTGAATGTGTCTCCTTGTGTACTGACTGTGACAATGCTGACACACCATCAGTTGTTTTATCATCCTCTCTCTAACTCTTATGAATCTTCTTGTTAATTTGCAGTTAATATCTGCTTACTTTCTGCTGCAACACGGTTTCATCGACACTTTACTAAGCACATACTTCTTGCTGTTGTTTAATGCTGGCTTAGCATTTCTGCTCCTGGTTTGCTTTCGGTGTGTAACATTTAGTTTTCCACTAGATATTTATAAAACAATCTTGCCTTCCTTTATACTTCCTTCATACGAGCTGTTTGGAATTCGCCGCATTTGTGATGTCAGCAGACATCTCCATATATGGTTTCACCCGAAGAGCTTTGTGCGAGTCTGCCATTGTAGTCAATATGTTGCTTCTTTTGATCTATCCTCTTGTTATTGGGCGCACTGGCTCAAAAATGCACATGCATCCTCCGATGTTGCCATTTTTTAATAAAAATAATGTATATGTCAGTAAAATTAATATGGAAGCACTAAAAACTACAACATGGTTGACGGGGAGAAGACGCATTCTAAGTGGAGGCGATAAATAAGACCGCCCACAAAACTGTTTATCCTGAGGAGACAGTCAGAAAGCAGCTTGAAGATGGTCTGTAAAACATAACCAATGCAAAATGTTGACCACCATTACATGTTATATAAAGGTAGAAAAATCATAATATGATCCCTTTAAGATATTAAGAACTGCAGATATATTGCCTTAATGGAGTTGATTATTATTAGCTTAGGAAAACGGATATGCACTGTGTATGGAAACCAGTGATGTGCAGTCAGGGGAGGCAGGTGAAGCAGTGCCTCACGTGCCATCATGGAAAGAAAAAAAATGTAAAAAGAAAAAAAATAATTAAAATGTTATATGTATCCAGTGATTATACTATAAAGCTATTTTCCATTTAACTTCACCAGTTTTAGATTATTTTTATTCAGAATCGCTGAATTTTCACATTTGCCGTTCGAATACTGAGAAGAGACTTGCGGTGAGTCAGCAGCCAGTTGAGCCTCACCATGGATTGCGCAATGACTCGGCTAACTGCTGGCTTGATGCAGTGAAACCGTATTGCTATATTAATTATATTATGCATTTCCATAGTTTAGTTTGCTGAGGTATATAATGTACAGTGTATTTTGTCAACAACTGTATGTGTGTAACGTATTTCTTGTGCTGAGCAATCATAAAACGGCTGCGAAGACGCACTGGGTGAGGCTCGTAGTTCTCCCGCCTCCTGGTGGTAGAGGGCGCTAGTGATCCCAGGGATCATTCTTGCGACTACTCGGCTGCAGAATAAGTGACAACAAGCTAGCAGTACTCTGACTCGCCACACTGGGAGAAGTGCGAGCAGACACATGTCTCTTCAGCGGAAGCCAGCCTTTTTTTCCTTTTTTTCAAAACTGTATTTATAACAAACATGGCATTTTTATTAGAGTAAGCCAGCGTTTGTGGGTGTTTTTTGTCAGATGCAAAACTATTGTTTAATTGCTTGCAACAACATTAAATCAAATGAATGCGTCTGCCAATATGGAGGATTATATACTGTATCCAAGATGAAATACTTCTCTAAACTGGACTTTAAGACAAAATGAATGTGATCATACAAAGTAGGTTTTCATGGAGGATAGCTATTGCTGCTTCAAATACAAGCACAGAAAGGTAAGATACACTCACAATACTTGATTTATTTTATTAAAACCAAATGGGACCAAAAAGTATTTAATAACAACTTTATCAAATACTTGTTGGACCCATTTATCATATCATAAAATCATTATGATAATGCTTTTATGAAAGCAAATAAATCCCTTCTTTTTCTTGTTATTCTAATGTGCAACCTAATGATTAGAGCTGCACATATGAATTTACGTAAAAAAAAGAAAGAAAAAAAACCTCCAAAAGTATCTTTGCCTCACCTGGTGTATAGTTCACCGCACGTCACTGATGGAAACACATAATTAGCTGCTTTTCACTTGTCAGTTGAGGGACTAAAAATAAATACAGTGTCAGCCAGAGGGAAACGGAATTTGTGATCAACATTAAATGGTATTACTTGGCAAAGGTGATCATGTGCATATTTTTACGAAACTCTTTCGATACCAGTCAGTGGCCGATCGATCGTCACATGCCTAATGGAAACATATTGCAGACTATGTTCGGTATATATAGAATGTCTAGACTGAGAGAGTTCAAGTATATATAATCGGGGTTACAAAAGAGCTATTAACTCTCTGAGGGAAGAGGCTGGACCATAATTGAGTAAAACAATGCAGGTAATCACATAGTGTTGTAGGTATTAAATAAACAGACAACATGAGGTCAAATCATTTTAAAGTACAGCAAGGTTTTAGCAGAGTACAGAGTCATTGTACACATGATAGACTGTAACAAATCGGGGAAAAAAAGTTATCTAGAGATGGATAAAATAGAGTGTCCCTCGTTCAATCTTCTTATTTCATCTTTTTTCTCCGAGTCTTAGTGTCACACAGACTACACTTTGAGGCCTGAGCAACCAGCACCCATTCAGCTCCAGAAACACAACAGTCTAATACAATACAGGACAAAACACAAGAGCAGATACTAAGTGTTCGTTGGCCGTATCCAACTCTTACTCATTGTTCATAGTATGTGTATTTGTCTCAAATAAAGCATATGGGATGTTTTCTGTATTGCACCAGTTAGTTTGTAACAGGTCTCTCAAACCATTAGTAGAGAAAAACTGTGACGATATCAGTATGATGCCAGTACAGATCTACTGTTAGAATACTGAACACAATATAGTGCACAACATACTGTATATACTCTTGAATCATTGCACCTGCTGAAATATGCAAACTGGCAGTTGGCAGAACAAGTTGTGAGAAGGGAGGGAATTGCACTGCAGCTAAGTCCTACGTATGCTTGTCAAAATACTGTATATCGACTGTCAAAAATAAAAATATTAGAGGTATCATTTTTTCAGAAATATCATTTTATAATTTTGTAGCTGCTGGATGAGTTAAGAGCCTTATTAAATCAAATTCAACTGATGCGTTTTGGTGTCTGCTAGCGTTTTTTTCTTTCTGACTTTTGTGTTTTCATATATAGGAAAAAAGCTTTTTGCATTATGCATTTTCTTATCTTTGTAACATTCCAGCACACACTCGCAGTTAGTGCCAGCATTTCCCAGGGCGCACCTCCAGCACGTAACAAAAGTGGGTTCTGTTGTGGAAGCACTGCATGACTGCTTCTAAAATGCCCAGAAAAAGTGCTACATGTCTCTTGCATGTTTCAAAACAATTCAAAATGCCACAGGTAGGCACATGGTAACATGAATGTGTGGTAAATGACTGTATCCATGGTAAAAGCCGCATAGTACACCTCATTTACATAGGAGGGTCTGCATCACTTTTGCACTCAATTGTACACGCATTTTTCGTAGGTTACGCCCACTAGTTTTAGCATGTGGTATTTGGATCTAAGTAGGTCAGGCACTTGGAATTTTAGACATTATAATTTCGAGTAAAAGAGATTGATTATCAATATTGGGGCGGTATAGCTCGGTTGGTAGAGCGGCCGTGCCAGCAACTTGAGGGTTGCAGGTTCGATCCCCGCATCCGCCATCATAGTTACTGCCGTTGTGTCCTTGGGCAAGACACTTTACCCACCTGCTCCCAGTGCCACCCACACTGGTTTAAATGTAACTTAGATTTTGGGTTTCACTATGTAAAGCGCTTTGAGTCACTAGAGAAAAGCGCTATATAAAATATAATTCACTTCACACTTCACAGTATAGAATTTAGAAACACTTCTCAGCTTGTAACGTGTCTAATCTGATCCAAGACGGGACCCATCTGCTGTGCAATCTAATAATTATTCCTGATGATATTTACAGTTCAAGTGTGTAGACTCTGGGAGCTGAGTGTGTGGTTCTGTACTGCAAATAGAGCCAGCTCATTATCACAGGCAGAGAAACACTAGAAGCCCACATGCTTCCAATCACCCTTTTTATGGCTCTACAAATTAAAATGACATTAAGACACACAACCCCCAGGTACTGCTCATCTGATCACTACTGCGCTGCATCAGACTGTGCTGAACCACCTCCGTGTAAACTAAGTAAGGGCGTACTGTACACTAAGGTGGTTCTGCATTCTTGTGCAAACTATTTCAAGACACAGTGTTATTAAACATGGCTATTTTTACTGTTGACATTTTTGAAAGAACTTAGATTTTTTGATGAGCAGAAATATATTTTATATCATTCTAAAAAGCTTGTTATAAACTAATAATGAATATGTGACATAACTACCGTGTTCTTCGGAGTATAAGTCGCACCTGCCGAAAATGCACAATAAAGAAGGAAACAAACATATATAAGTCGCACTGGAGTATAAGTCGCATTTTTTGGGGAAATTTATTTGATAAAACCCAACACCAAGAATAGACATTTGAAAGGCAATTTAAAATAAAGAAAGAATAATGAACAACAGGCTGAATAAGTGCACGTTATATGATGCATAAATAACCAACTGAGAACGTGCCTGGTATGTTAACGTAACATATTATGGTAAGAGTCATTCAAATAACTATAACATATAGAACATGCTATACGTTTACCAAACAATCTGTCACTCCTAATTGCTAAATCCCATGAAATCTTATACATCTAGTCTCTTACGTGAATGAACTAAATAATATTATTTGATATTTTACGGTAATGTGTTAATAATTTCACACATAATTCGCTCCTGAATATAAGTCGCACCCCCGGCCAAACTATGAAAAAAACAGCGACTTATAGTCCGAAAAATACGGTATTCAAATAATGGCAGTATGAAGTGTTTTTATTGCAAATTAAAGTAATTTCACTGGGGATCTTCATGAGTACCCCAGTAGTGTGACATCATATGCCAACATTAACCATAACTCAGTGTTTTGACTATTTTTTGTCCCTAACTATAATTATTTTTGCCTGTCATATTGCAACCCTGGCTGGGAATTGAACC
This sequence comes from Nerophis lumbriciformis, assembly GCF_033978685.3. NCBI lineage: Eukaryota > Metazoa > Chordata > Actinopteri > Syngnathiformes > Syngnathidae > Nerophis > Nerophis lumbriciformis. Next base: position 34,597,337 of record NC_084549.2, on the reverse strand, counting down.
CATGCCCTCTGCCATCAAAGGCGAAAGTGTGACAGTGATTGTAAGTAGCAGAGTAAGCTCTTGAGTTGTATTACTATGTCATTTTATATTTGCAATCCTAAAAAACGTTTATTGTTAATGGCAACAGTAAAGCACAGTAATTTGTATTATATGGAGCTAATGTCAAGGCCAAGGCCAAGGCCAAGGCTGCCCTTTGTCACCGATTCTGTTCATAACTTTTATGGACAGAATTTCTAGGCGCAGTCAAGGCGTTGAGGGGATCCGGTTTGGTGGCTGCAGGATTAGGTCTCTGCTTTTTGCAGATGATGTGGTCCTGATGGCTTCATCTGGCCAGGATCTTCAACTCTCGCTGGATCGGTTCGCAGCCGAGTGTGAAGCGACTGGGATGAGAATCAGCACCTCCAAGTCCGAGTCCATGGTTCTCTCCAATGCCATCTTCGGGTTGGGGAGGAGACCCTGCCCCAAGTGGAGGAGTTCAAGTACCTCGGAGTCTTGTTCACGAGTGAGGGAAGAGTGGATCGTGAGATCGACAGGCGGATCGGTGCGGCATCTTCAGTAATGCGGGCGCTGTATCGATCCGTTGTGGTGAAGAAGGAGCTGAGCCGGAAGGCAAAGCTCTCAATTTACCGGTCGATCTACGTTCCCATCCTCACCTATGGTCATGAGCTTTGAGTTATGACCGAAAGGACAAGATCACGGGTACAAGCGGCCGAAATGAGTTTCCTCCACCGGGTGGCGGGGCTCTCCCTTAGAGATAGGGTGAGAAGCTCTGTCATCCGGGGGGAGCTCAAAGTAAAGCCGCTGCTCCTCCACATCGAGAGGAGCCAGATGAGATGGTTCGGGCATCTGGTCAGGATGCCACCCGATCGCCTCCCTCGGGAGGTGTTTAGGGTACGTCCGACCGGTAGGAGGCCACGGGGAAGACCCAGGACACGTTGGGAAAACTATGTCTCCCGGCTGGCCTGGGAACACCTCGGGATCCCCCGGGAGAAGCTGGATGAAGTGGCTGGGGAGAGGGAAGTCTGGGCTTCCCTGCTTAGGCTGCTGCCCCCGCGACCCGGCCTCGGAAAAGCGGAAGAAGATGGATGGATGGATGGATGGAGCTAATGTTATTGTAATGCCAGCATTAATAAGAGCCATTGTAGTGCTGGAGGGCTCCAGCAGGGGCCGCGTTGTGCTGGGAGCTATACTAGGGTACACCTGACTTCCTCCTTGCAGTCATTACAGACGTGAGCAGAACGTCTTTATGCTCTACTCACTCTTTATGCGCTACTCACTCTATACAAAACTCTCTTTGAACCACATCTGAACTACTGTAATGTCATCTGGTGTAACACCTTCCCTAGCTACCTTCACAAATTAGAATCAATGCAAAAGAAAATCATACGGGCCCTGTCATGGTCCAAGTTTAATGCCCCCACTCGACATCTATTCCATAATTATCATCTCCTAAGACTGACAGAGTTCAATGTTTATCACAATGCTTGTCAAACCTATCAAGTCCTCCACAGGCTGAGTCTCAGGCTCTGTAGCTTGATTCCTATCTACCGTCCCCGGCATGCCCACAACACTCGTAACTTTGACATGATATCAGGTAAACATCGTCTACTGACTTGTACTGCTCGAAGTGTTGTATGCAGGGGACCAAAGATCTGTAACCAGCTTGATGCTAATGACTCATGTGAATGACTAGTGCTCCTTTAGAGGATTAGCATTGTCAAATGTGGCTTCGGGGTAGACTACTGTTGGATTGTGCTTGGTTGAATGTATGTATGTATGTGTATGCTTGCTTTGTGCTCCTATTTTGTGTTTGTCATATCGCGTTTTTGTGCTGGCCACCATGTCAGCATTTCATGCATATACTGACCTCTGGGACCCCTGCCAAAAGCGTCTTCTAGCTTATCTGGGGGACCCTTTCACTTACCACCATCCTTAAATGGATATTCACTACTGTTGTAATTTCTAATATGGTATTGTGAATAAACTTGATTGATTGATTGATTGAAGTTGTGTCCTTGTATCTGTATACTAAAACATCTCCCTTCTCAGGTACAAGTGTCTTTACGTAAATAATTTTACCCCTGAGTGTATCTTTATAATGTTTAAACATGTTTGAAAGGGTATATTTTTATGATATGTGTCTTTTCAGTCGATGAGGCTTTATACACGATCAAGCTAATGCTAAAGCTAATTGCACTGCCGATGTCGAAGCTGATGCTAACTGCATCAATAGTGTTGAATATATAAAAAGGTATGGTGCATTGTTAATGATTAATCTGTGTATATTTCTGCTAATATGTGTATTTACTACAGTTTCTGGGACAAGTTCAGTGTAGTCTATTTAATATTAAGGAAGGATAAGTGACTTTTGTTACTAAAGCAGTATAGGCCTACTGTATAGGGTGAACTTCTGTATTTACTTGTTGAGACATCTTCCAATACTGTTACACTAAGGTAAAGTCTATTAGTGCAAAGAACAGGAAAACCTACTCGATTGTTGTTGAATGTATATTTGTATATTAATACTGGAGTGCATTTAATGAATATGTGTTGCAATACTGTGTACTTGTACATGTTTGGTATTTGATTTATTCCTGGCAGTCATTACAGACGTGAGCAGATCGAAGTTGTGTCCTTGTATCTGTATACTCAAACATCTCCCTTCTCAAGGCGATAACAAAAGCATGCACCATCTGAATGCGGAACGGTCGCAGTCCGGCATACACTTTCCGTTTTTATTCAAGTTAATGTGTTAATTTCCACCGCATGTGGAATGTCACCGACATATCACGTTATTATGCGCAGATTTGCAAGATCTCGTAAAAGTTTGTGAAGCCGGTCCGCGGTCGTTCCGCATTCAATGGAAATTCGGGGTTACACCACCAGTGTATTTCCGACCTAAATAGTTATGACAAATTGTTGGTTGAATATATGCAGGTACAAAATAAAATATAACGGTAACATTGGTCTGTGACTCATTCTTGTTAATAAGAACAGATATGTTCAAGGTAAAATGATTTGCTATTTGTTTTACAAAATGACAGTTAAACAGTTTAACACACTGATCAGAGGTTTATTCAACTTTTTCTCAGGATTCAAACACATGAAGAACTCTTAGAACTACTGTATATGGATGTTTTCATCTTATAACTAGTGGTATGATCTCCAGCAAAAAAAAAGAAGTAACTTTTAACTTCCTGCGTCACAGCAGGTATTCCTCCTCATAATTCATCAAAATCACTAAGCCATTGAAAAAAACAAACCCAAAAACGCTGTCAAACAGTCAATATTTTAATCAGATTAATCACAGGGTTGCTATAAATTCATTTATATTATTCACATTTAAATACAATCTACAAATGTACGTACACATACACTATATTGCCAAAAGTATTTGGCCTTTGCTCATATGTGCCTTTACTAACATATGAACTTGAAGTGCCATTCCATGGAATTGTCCAAAATGTTTTGGTATCCTGGAGCATTCAAAGTTCCTTTCACTGGAACTAAGGGGCCAAGCCCAACTCCTGAAAAACAACCCCACACTATAATTCCTCCTCCACCAAATTTCACACTCGGCACAATGCAGTTCGAAATGTAGCGTTCTCCTGGCAACCTCCCAACCCAGACTCGTCCATCAGATTGCCAGATGGAAAAGCGTGACTCATCAGTCCAGAGAAGGCGTATGCACTGCTCGAGAGTCCAGTGGCGACGTGCTTTACACCACTGCAGTGATGTATGGCTTAGATGCAGCTGCTTGGCCATGGAAACCCATTCCATGAAGCACTCTGCGTCCTGTACGTGGGCTAATTGGAAGGTCACATGAAGTTTGGAGCTCTGTAGCAATTGACTGTGCAGAAAGTATTTGCACTATGCGCTTAAGCATTCGCTGACCCCTCTCTGTCAGTTTACGTGGCCCACCACTTGTTGGCTGACTTGCTGTTGTTCCCAAACTCTTCACTTTTCTTATAATAAAGTTGACTTTGGAATATTTAGGAGCGAGGACATTACACGACTCGATTTTTCGCACAGGTGGCATCTTATGACAGTTCCACGCTGGAAATCCCTGAGAGGGCCCATTCTTTCACAAGTGTTTGTAGAAACAGTCTCCATGCCTAAGTGCTTGATTTTATTAGGGCACCTGATTCTCATTATTTGGATGGGTGGCCAAATACTTTTGGCAATATAGTGTACATACAGTCATAAATACACACGTACATACGCTCATTGTTTTGCAAGTCATTGTTTTGCAAGTCATAAGTAAGTCTCAAGTCTTTGCCCTCAAGTCCCGAGTCAAGTCCAAAGTCAAGACTGGAAAGTCTCAAGTCAAGTCCCAAGTCCTGCATTTTTATTTTCGAGTCCTTTTCAAGTCCTTTTAACCACAGACTAATATATTTACACAGATTGTGTATGCTTTTAAAACGCTGTATTTATTTATTAAAACAGGTGCATTTGAAATTGCAGGAAAAAAAATAGTGCTGACATTGCACTTCATATTAGCACTATTAACCAGTCATTTTAAACATTTAACTCTTTCCTCTACAGAATAAACACATTTAAAAAAAACAAGTGCAACTGTACTTATTTGCACAAAAGTGTTAACATTGTATTTCCATGGCATATTGCATTGTAACTAGTTCCACAGCAGTTTCTATCCTGTTCTTACCTTATCTCATTGATCTCATCTCATACTGTAAGTGTGTTTATATGTGCGTACACATGAAAAACATAACAAATACATGAACATAACAATGAACAGAATAATTTTTAGATGTCAGGGCCCTATGCAATATGTACACATATTCTTAATATAGTATACAATTTAACTGACCTTCATTTGACTTTGTTTGTCTTTTTGTAGGCTGCTAAAATACGCGGTGCTGCTGACCGCTGTCTAACGTTACGTTACTGTGTGTGATACATTGACTAACGTAACGTTATGTGTTGGTACCTCTTGCAACCCTGCTTAAAAAAAATCACTTAACAAAAAGTATGAGTAAGGTAGCGAACTGCAGTGGACGCAACAGATTGTCGTGTTTGCAATGACATTATAACCATCGACATCTTATAAGTAGACGTATCATTGGCTGCTGTGACGCGAGAAATTCGGCCGCCATCTTGAAGTGGTGATGAGGAGCCGGCAAGCAGTCTAAACTGACAGTTGACAGGTAGAAAACAAAGATGGCGGGCTGGTGTTCAGCGTTTTCCTGCTCAAATGAGCGGACTGTTGAAAATAGGAATCGGGGGATTACTTTTCACAAGTAAGATTTAACATTAACGTACTATTGGTTGTATTTTGTGAAAATAATATTACCACTGAGTTGAGAAGGAGCAAAGATCTTCAATATTTGTATGTGAAAATCACAAAGAAATCTTCTGGGGGAGGATGATTCTCCTACAGGGGTTTGGTTTACACACTTTCTGCCCCACCTAAAACAAAATTCACCAGCCGCCACTGATTATGATGCATTCTCATTTTAGGCAAAGTATAAGACAATACTTTCTTAACAGTATAATTGTAACCAGGAATAAGTCTTCAAGTAACAATATTCAAATACTAACATTGTTGGGTAAAACAGAATTTGGTTTTATTCTGAATCCAGTGAAACAGATTGGTGGTTTTAGCTGATATAAAGACTTTCAGGTGTTTATATATGTTTATGTTTAAGTATTTGGCAGACGCTTTTATCCAAAGCGACATACATAAAAAATACATATAAAACAATCACTGTAAACATGATCATTTAAGGGAAGAATGTAATAGAAAATATCAATACAAAGTGTCAAGTCAGATTAAACTCTCTGCTGCTGCAGAAACAGAGATACAGTCTATAAGATATATAGATATCTAATGTATTCATACATTGTTTATGTAGGATATACGCATGTATATATAACCTAATCATATTGTTTCTTCAATTTAAAAATAGATGACCGTTTTTTTCCCCCTTCTCTGGGATTATATTCCCAGTTTTGATCTCGGACGTCTGGTCATTTATAGCATATAAGAATATTCTATTACTGTTAAGCAAACTATGAATAATAAAACATGTGTCCTTTATCATAGCTACACGTATGACAAAAAAGCGTGTGAAAATCAGTGGTATTCAGTGAGGTAAAATGAATTAAATGCGATGACAGTTCATTGCTCCTGCCAAATGAATTGCACCGAGTGGAGCGGATCACCACTCCAAGATGGCGGCCCCGTGTCTCGTCAGCGCCAGTAGGCAGTAGCGCTCGATGCTGCGTCTACTTATAAGATGTCTATGGTTATAGCGTTAGCAGTGAGTTTACAGCCTCACTGATTTAACTACACAGCAAATAAAAGTTACGTTACTTAGCCAATAAACGTTAGCTTACATTCAAAACTTACCGTTCTTTGTGCAACTTCAAATGTTGAACGTTGTTGCGTTTCCGTCTGTAATCTTCGAACCGCATGTTTTGCATACTGCAATTCGTTTTTTGTTGACCAACTCATAGTTTTAATACCCGAACAAAACTATCTCTGGCATAATTGTTTCTCACTGGCTCGTTGTTTGACAGCTCTTCTTCGCTGGTTGTCCTGCAATTTGATTGGATGAATGCTGTGGAATGAAAACAACGTGGATGTAATTTGATTGGATGTTGTACTGACAGGCAGCACACACGCTGACAGATAGGCACACACATACACAATGAAAGATACGGAGCGCTCCTGAATAACTATTTAATCTTTGGGTTTTGGGGAAAGTAGCAAGTCTTGTCAAGTCAAAGGCTCAAGTCCAAGTCAAGTCACAAGTCACTGATGTTAAGGTCTAAGTCGAGTTGCAAATCTCTTTATATTTTGTCAAGTCGGGTCTAAAGTCATCAAATTCATGACTCGAGTCTGACTCGAGTCCAAGTCATGTGACTCGAATCCACACCTCTGATAAATACACACGCACATACTAAGCACATACATATTGTAGATACATATACACACACACACACATACTGTACATTTATTTTTACCACAGCAAAGTAAAAGGTCAAAATATTCCACTCCTCTTTATTTCCCCACATATCGCCTTTTTGTGTTATTCAAGTATTCATTACATTTATGTATTGTTGCATTGGAAGCGATTGTTATGTAGATAATAGAGCTAAATGTTGTTTTTCATTATCAGTATTGTTATTTTTATTGGTGTTATCATTGTTCCATTGTAGTGCAATAATGTTCATTGTGAATACAGTTTTATTACTAATTGTTTTTTTATGTTTACAATTTTAATTTGTATATATTGTATTTGCTTATGGAGTTCTGTTGTTGTTGTTGTCTTTCTCTGGCATGCACCCCTCTTGTGCCCGTCTTATATCTTCTTCTTTCAATGCTCTCCTGCTGCGATCTGGCTGCGCCAAACACCAAATATATCTAAACATTTAAAAAAGTCTAATACAAATACGGCAACAAAATAAATATTCCACACTTTTCTTTTGTAAAGTAGATCTGTACAGCAGATATGGGCATCTCCATCAACAATATGATTTGATTGACTGGCTGGACAGGACAGATAAAAAAGGAAAAAAAAAGTACGATCAATTTCTAATCGATAATATAATAATGGCGTTTAATTCTGCATGACCAAAGAGACTCAGAAAAGAATGAAAATATATGCACTTAGCTTGTTCAATAAACACCTTTAACATCATTTTCATGTTGACAAAAAATCAGGTCTGTTTTTCAACACAAACATGTATCCACATGAATGTGAACCTGTTACTTCTTCTGTTATGAATGTGCTATTGTAAGCGTTCTTTCCCACAGAGTCTAATCTTTCCCACAGAAAGTGCACAATAATTTATGTCGGTCAAAATTGTATTTCACTCAAATTTCCCATTGCGAGGGCCAGCGTGCTGTTTACTATATTCCATATTGATACATTTGGTTCTGCAGCCTGTCATTACCATATCAACTTCCCATTGCACATGTGAGAATGTAACACTACTTTGAAAAACTGCCCTGAAGTATGTTGCAAGAGACATTCATTCTGCTCAGCAAATGAAACATTTTAAACATATTAATAAACATGGTGGATTAATATGTAATAACATGTTAATTTCAACAGTTCTAAAAATGCAAGCATGTTGCCTGCTCCCTGTTGTTCTACTTTGGACGAGAATGTTTCATTCAGTTCTGTTTCTGCAGGTTAAATTCCACTGACCATATCTTATTACTTCCAAGGGGACGGCGTGGCGAAGTTGGGAGAATGGCCGTGCCAGCAATATGAGGGTTACTAGTTCAATCCCCACCTTCTTCCATCCTAGTCATGTCCGTTGTGTCCTTGAGCAAGACACTTCACCCTTGCTCCTGATGGGACTGGTTAGCGCCGTGCATGGCAGCTCCCGCCATCAGTGTGTTAACGTGTGAATGTGTGTGTGCGAATGGGTGAATGTGGAAAATAGTGTCAAAGCGCTTTGAGTTCCTCAGAAAGGTAGAAAAGCGCTATACAAGTATGACCCATTTACCATTTACCATAAATCACAAAGTGTTGGTGAAATGAATGCACTCTGTTGTGAAAAGCAAAAAAAATAAGCATGTTTTAGGAACGTTTGACCGATTAGAAAGTTTGTGAGTGTCACATCCATCATCTTCATCTGGCTACTGTCACTGGTAAAGTTACTAATGTCAGACCTTAGTAAATCTAAAAGGCGTCATTACGATTCTCAACTTATTCATGACAAAACCAGGAACAAAACAAGCATTTGTATCGGAGGTGCCTTTGAAAGATGGAGGCGATTGAAGGCGGAGAAGATTTTTTTAATCTGACGCCATACTTGCTAATTTCCTCCTTGATAGGTAAGTAAGGCATGTACGTTTTCTTATTACTTGTAATAAATGGAAATGAACATTTCGTATGTAAACTATATTGTCCAATACAGTCTATTATCTTGTCTAACAAAGCTAGTATGTTCGTGCAATGACACATCGACATACAGGCTAACGGGAGAAATATATGCCAGTTAGCCTGTATGTCGATGTGTAATCCAACTGACAGGGCAAAATATATTTTTGACAAATAAAACCTATGTGGATCTGGGTAGTGTCAGTGCATATTTTGTTCGCAATATGCTGATACGCTGAGGAAATTGGTTCTAACATTAGCACGGCTAATTGCGGGTTCTGGTACTGTATCTGCATCAGGCACATATAAGTTGGTATTTTCTTGGCACAATATAATGCATTATATGTAATGATTTTCTAATTTGTATATTGACATGGTAGTAGGCAATATGATTTATGCGTAACGGGGTTTTTGCGTAACGTGGGTTGGCTCACAGAATCGAACTCTGCACTGAAAGATGGAAGAGAATGCAGTGCGTCAAGTTGGATGCAACATGGAGTTATGCTGAACGAAATGTGGCTGTAATTGTATTGCCATCAAAGTAGGCCTTTGCGATATATAATATATTATACATTATTAAATAAAATATATTTGGATGGTGGTCCGTGCGGTCAAACTAGACATTTTAGCAGGGTAATGCCAACAATCTGTCCCAACTCCCGACTAAAATATTGCTGCGTAACTTTACAAATACATTTGGCTAATTGACATTAGAAAAATGTGGCATAATTACTTAGTAAACCATCTTGCAAGAAGCATAAACAAGAGAAACCTACATCGTAGGACTCGTCGATTGCCATCTGAAGTTCCTTGGGGTAGAATCCAGATTTGGCTGCGTACCTGGCAACCTCAGTCATGAAGAGTGGGAGGGGACTACAGAGTTTTGACCGTGATTGCAGTACCATTTCTGGCCACATTACTACATATGGTATATTTTATGTTTTTGTGCATATGACAACTGAAAGTATTTTATCTATACTATTTGATTTTAATTTGAATTAAAAATGTTTATGTTGATTTTATTGTGTTTTTAACTTGACTTATGATTATTTTTATGAATATCAAATTTTTAATTGTACCTTTACATTTTCTGTAAAGCACTTCGAATTGCCTTGCGCACGAATTTGGCACTTTAAAAAAACTTACTTTGCTTTGCCTTTATTATTGCTAATTGTATTCAGTTATCAGAATAAACCACATCATTATGGAGTGATTTCACAGCCTGTTTCCTCACATGCCATAGACACTTTGTAAAAAGGTCATAAAAAAGGTGGGCAAAAACATACGTTGGAGAAAAGTGTACACAGAAGGTGACATGATTAAAGGCCTACTGAAACCCACTACTACCGACCACGCAGTCTGATAGTTTATATATCAATGATGAAATCTTAACATTGCAACACATGCCAATACGGCCGGGTTAGCTTACTAAAGTGAAATTTTAAATTTTGCGCGAAATATCCTGCTGAAAACGTCTCGGTATGATGACGTCTGCGCGTGACGTCACGGATTGTAGAGGACATTTTGGGACAGCATGGTGGCCAGCTATTAAGTCGTCTGTTTTCATCGCAAAATTCCACAGTATTCTGGACATCTGTGTTGGTGAATCTTTTGCAATTTGTTCAATGAACAATGGAGACAGCAAAGAAGAAAGCTGTAGGTGGGAAGCGGTGTATTGCGGCAGGTGTTGTGCTGGATAACGCACCCCCGCCGTAGAATGCACCCCCTGACTGTTGTGCCGGATAACACAGCCGGTGTTTTATTGTTTACATTCCCGAAAGATGACAGTCAAGCTTTACCATATGCCTGTGGAGAACTGGGACAACAGAGACTCTTACCAGGAGGACTTTGAGTTGGATACGCAGACGCGATACTGTGAGTACGCATGCAGCTACGGCTTCCAAAAATTTAATCGCTTGCCCGTACGTGCATGCCGCTATGTGTGGCATATTAAATATAAGACTGGTTGTGTTGTGGCTAATGGAGTATATATATATGTCTTGTGTTGATTTACTGTTTTAGTCATTCCCAGCTGAATATCAGGTCCCACCCGCCTCTCACAGCATCTTCCCTATCTGAATCGCTCCCACTGCCCTCTAGTCCTTCACTCTCACTTTCCTCATCCACGAATCTTTCATCCTCGCTCAAATTAATGGGGAAATCGTCGCTTTCTCGGTCCGAATCGCTCTCGCTGCTGGTGGCCATGATTGTAAACAATGTGCAGATGTGAGGAGCTCCACAACCGGTGACGTCACGCGCATATCGTCTGCTACTTCCAGTACAGGCAAGGCTTTTTTATCAGCGACCAAAGGTTGCGAAGTTTATAGTCGATGTTCTCTACTAAATCCTTTCAGCAAAAATTTGGCAATATCGCGAAATGATCAAGTATGACACATAGAATGGACCTGCTATCCCCGTTTAAGTAAGAAAATCGCATTTCAGTAGGCCTTTAAATCCTTTCTATAAGTGGACAATTCAATGTGACTGCCCTCTGTAAAGTACTATCTATCTATCTATCTATCTATTGTTAGTGTAACACACAAGAATGAACTCGGTGTTCGCTAATAGACAAGATGCATGGACAAATATGTTAGGATTTGTAATATATGTCTAACTTGGAAGCGAGGAAAGAACATTTTTAACTGGTGGCCTCCTCTAAGTAGTTCCTACTTTCTCATCCTTGATTTGCTTGGCTTTATGGATTGGAGAGAGAAAAACCAAGTGGCTTTGAAGATTTAGTGAAGACTCCGAAAACGGTGATGATTCAATATAAACACAACACAAAATAGGTGTGTGTGTTTGTGGATTTAGCCCCCATTTGAAGTCCTCCACTCCACTCTGGCAATTACTTCGTATCATGGATTATAGAGCGAGAGGGCAAAGAGAAGAGGGATGGATGGAAAGAAGTGAGGTACCAGATCCAGCGAGAGGACAGCAGAGCACAAGAAAGTGTGAGAAGAAAAGAGATTGAGGTCTTTCACAAGTGAATAGCTGTCCTTCCTATAAGTAAGCGGTAGAATCTCTCTAAACATCTGGAAGAAAACTCTCAAAATCATGTTAAGTTCACACAAGCAGTAAAATCACTAAAAAATGTCTTATAATGTATTTTTCACTTCCACTGTTCTTTAGTGACATGTCCTCCGTTCCCATGCTGATTCTAATTACAGTTTTTATGCGAGGATTTGTCATTTTGTTTAAATCTTCTGCAACGGAAAGGGCGGGCCTGTTCAACAAAGGTGTATCCCCAACCTAAGATTTAAGCATCACCATTCTGGAGATGCAGTAAGTAATTCCCTTACCTCTGGGATGTGGACGGTGTAGGGCTGCCCATGGAAGATTGGTGCGTTGTCGTTCACGTCACCAATCTGAATGTTGACGGTGTCTTTCACTACCTGGGGGAGGAAATAACCAGGTAAAGCATTTCCTATTCCATTTCCTATCACAGTAAACGACCCTAAATCAAAAAACTTGGCAAAATATGTTAAAATTATTCATTTGAATATAATATAAAATGTAATAATATAGTTTGAAAGTATGCCTTACTTTAATTTTGCACTTAATGAGCAACACATAATGTAATTTTCGGATTATAGAACACACCTACGTATAACCCGCAACAACACAATTTTTGTACCCATTTTATTTTGTATATGAAGAGTTAACGCATAAATATACATCCCCGTTTTCCTTGTTGTGAGTAAATCAATGTTTTTTGTGGAGCTTTTCATGAAACATAAATCCTGCTGATCAGGATTGCAATTGAATTGTTTCTAACAACCAAAATGATGGACTTAATTTGAAAAATGCACCTTTATTACAAATAGGGAATTTTGATATATTTGTAGTAAATTGGCAGCAAAAACAGATAACTCCGGACATTTTTTTCTTTCGAAAAACAGACTAATCCTAATTGGTGCCAGCTTGGTCCTAAAAAATTGTGAAAACAGAGACATTTTTTCAGAGGAATGCATATTCCATCACTGAATTAATTTCATCCAAACAAACACCTTTTTTGGGTGATCCCTGGACAGGGGGGTTCGGGGTTTACATTGACCGCTGCATCATGACATCATTACATTGACAGTTGCATCACAAGACAACAACAGCATTGTAAACATACAATTCAGTTTGTCATTAGAGGGTAATGGCTACACACGTATCCTGTACATTATGCACAAAGTCCATAGACAGGATTTTTCCGACCACACTGTGTCGGCCTATCTTCCTCATCCAACGCTAAGATTTATCAGGGCACTACACATTACTGATTTCATTAAAGTTACTCATTGTTGATGCTTTAATTTCGTTACAATCACAGCAAAACAGACACAATGCCAGCAAACATTTTGATGCACTGAATGGTCTTTATGGATTTGTCTGTTTGTGCTGCAAAGCGAGCAGGTTGCTTGTTGGTTTCTAAGGTAAAACGGAATATTCAACAGTCAAATGCGAAAGATAAGTGGCTTTTGCGGAACATTTGTTTGTACCTCCTTGTAGAGAATGGTGTAATCTCTTTAGTGGCACTCACAGCTCAAAATTGGCGGAATGGCATTTATGTTTTTTTGCGCCGGAACACCTCTTACATTGACCATCTATAAGCCGCATGTACTTGTATTGTATTTACACAGGCCTTTGTCTTCATTTGCAAATTTATCAAAAGAGAATGTCTGTAAAAATGTCTTTCAGTTTCCTACCGGAAAAGTAATTGAGCGCTGTCTTCGTGTGAGGTTCGTGTTTTTCTGTGTCGGGGTGCGTCATTCTGCATTTTCTCTGCTTTGGGTTTTTTTTCACTTTTGTTTTTTTTTCACTTTTGTTTCGAGGCTGGTCGCTTCTGGGCATATGCCATCTTTTCGGCGCACAGCGTTCCGTCCTTTTGGGGCCTGTTGGCAGTGGTGGTTTTCCGTTCCGTGCAACTTCTTTGTCCTTTTTCGATGGCTGAGTCGATCGCCTTTGGCTTTGGGGCTGTGTCGTGTGCGTTTTGTTTTGTCTTGGCAAGGGATATATACCGTGTACCGGTAATTTTTGGTATCGGTTCCTAATTGGGTCAATCCAGGAACACCGTTATGATTCTGGACTAAAGCTACTGCTATCAGTATTACATTTGATCCAGCTGACCGTCCTTTGAGTGATCCAGTAATCCACAGGCCAATATTAATCCACTCAAAAAAGTGAACATATTAAATAATCATTGTTTGTTTTTTTTGTTTTTACATACCTCACACACGACACAGATGTATACTTCAATAGCTGTCAATACTGGCTTCCGGTCCGTCAATCAAATAAGTCTGTGTGCAATACAGACGGGAATAACTGCTCCTATTGTTACAAAGCGCACACCCGCCTAGCATGCTATTTGATTGTATTGATTTATATTATATACTTGATAAACTATATCATGTTAAAGGTCTACAAATGAATATGAGTACCATACATTATTATTATTGTACCCATTTATTTATTAAGTTAAAAAGTACCAATGATTGTCACACACACACTAGGTGTGGCAAAATTATTCTCTGCATTTGACCCATCACTCTTGATCACACCCTGGGAGGTGAGGGGAGAAGTGAGCAGCAGCGGTGGCCACGCCCGGGAATAATTTTTGGTGATTTAACCCCCAATTCCAACCCTTGATGCTGAGTGTCAAGCAGAGAGGTAATGGGTCCCCATTTTTATAGTCTTTGGTATGACTCGGCCGGGGTTTGAACTATCATTTTACTACTAATATTTTAGATATAATCATAGCGACAAGCAGTAGAAAATGAATTAATGGATATAGTGCATGTATTTTGTAATGAATAGAAACACAGTGATGGATCTGTGTGGTCTTTACAAGATGATGACATAACAACAAAATCAGGTGTTGATAAAATACTTACCTGCTGTTAGGTTGTATCATGATGTTGGTGGTGCTAATAAAAATGATTTTTTTCACATCTTTATTTACACAAATGTCATATAGTACCAACAAGAGTACCGAGGAATACTGGTATCAATAAGGAATATTGATATTGGTAACGGTATCGACAAAATCTTAATGATATACATCCAAAGTCTTGGCCATTAAGAGAGTGAGTACATAATGCGCTGAAATGGCTGACTGAATTGTTCTGTGAGTATGTCTGATTTAATGTGAACAATTTCATTGGTCATCCGTGACAAGGCGTCATGTGAAGCTGGTGAACTACCGTATTTTTTCGGAGTATAAGTCGCACCTGCCGAAAATGCATAATAAAGAAGGAAAAAAACATATAAATCGCACAGGAGCCCGGCCAAACTATGAAAAAAACTGCGACTTATAGTCCGAAAAATACGGTAGAAACAATCCATAAATTAGCCACAGCATTGAATCAACCGCATGGTGCAAAGTGTGGGACTAAAGTAGTGAAATATAGTCTGGAAATTACTGTGCTCAAACATGGTTAAGAGGAAAATACTTTTTACCAATGAGCAAACTAAAAATGTTCAACTTATTTTAAGTGTTGACTCAGGGCATAGCAGCGCAAAGGTTACTTACATTCAAGTACATTGCTGGTTTGTTTTCATGTAGATATTTGAATAGATTATCCATCCTTTTAATCAATACAATTGAATATATGCAATTGTACAGTCACTCAAATTGTTTTTTGTACTTTAAAAATAAAGATAATATTAATCTTAAGCTCAATGACTTTGTCTGTGGTTAAGAAAGTGGTGTATTGTTGTCGTTTTTTTTCTTGTGAACTATGCTTAACACTTTCAACATTGATTCTTTACACTCGATTATGATTCTGTCATCTCTGTCACCCAATTTTAAACACATATGTGAACACTTTTTTATTGTGCTACAGAAGTCAGATACCGTGTAGGATGGAGATGAGAGAAAAAAGATGCCTTCAGTTTACTGTAAATATTGAGTATAGTGCAGTATCTGGTCTTAGGAATGACATACTTTCAATATGGACCTAATAAATATATAGAGGAGGAATAGACCATTATGTATCAAAAAATAATTATATAATACAGGATAGCTTTCTAGTTAGCTTACATAATTAAAAAGTCACAATAGATGTACTAAGAGAGAGGAAAATGGAAGGAGGTCTAAATGTGTCCTTTACCTCTTGAATGTCACTCACGTAGAATTCAACTTGCATCTCTGACTTGGTCTGATGAAAACATATACAATAGACATCACATACTTTGCAAGTAATACAGAAAAGCAAAAATCAAGTGTTAACATTTGTTTAAATTTGATTAAAATCAAGTGTTGCTGCTCTTGTTTTTTAGAACACTGTAAGACTTTTTGGAGAATACAAATATATACAATATATAAGCCCCAAATTGTTCATAATATTTCATCATTTTGACTTCAAGATTTTGTTAAAATGTAAATAAAGACTGAGACATATGTTTTTTCCCCACATTGTCTTAACATCTGGGAGTCATTTTCCATCAAGAGAAAACTTGCAGGTTGAATCGAAGCAACTTTCCAAAGTTGCAACATTGTGGTACACACACACAGTTGTTAGTATGCTCAAAAGGTGATCTTACCTCACGATCAAGCTGCTTTTGAAGCCACACAACACCAGTGTCTTTGTTCACAGAAAAATACCGCATGGCCTCCTCTCCAGAAACCCCATACATGAGGGGTTCCTCCTCAGGGTCGTGCGCCTGTAGCTTGGCCACAGATGAACCTGCCAGACAAAGATGTTTTAGGGAATGAACTGCCAGTCCTTAAAATGAGACAGCACATCTCACTTTATACAATTTTAGAGTAAAGCCCAAAATGAATCCTACCCTGGGCAAATTTTGATTTTTAATTGGTTTCATTGAATTAATATTGTTGGCCTGTAATACACAACAAGTAGCCAAAATGTATTGGTTATTTGTCAATAACCAAAGTTTACACCTTTATTGATGTATTTATTTTTATAGCTGTTAACCTTTTATGAATAAAAAGTGATTTTCTTGCTCATTCTTTTGGACTCTTTTTTTGGACATAATAGATAACATTTCCTCAGCTTGTAAAAACACATTTAATTTTAATCTGTATCTTCAATATTTCAATGCCGTACAAAATGTCCCACTGAGTTTGTCCAGTTTTGTTTCATTTCCATCCAAAAGATACTCATTCACCAAATGGAAATTCACATTGAGTATTATAGATAACATTGACACATATAATAAGTTATATCCAGAAGGTTGTTTAGAATACAATTAATCAAAAATATAACAGTTTCTAAAACAGTGGTTCTTAACCTTGTTGGAGGTACCGAACCCCACCAGTTTCATATGTGCATTCACCAAACCCTTCTTTAGTGAAAAATAAAATGTTTTTTTTTTTTCCCCCATCAAATTCAAGACATAGTTATATGTTTTTGGTAACACTTTAGTATGGGGAACATATTCTAAGTAACAAAGACTTAATTTAGAGTGTTTTGGCCACTAGGGGAACATATTCTAAGTAATAAAGACTTAATTTAAAGTTATTTGGTTAGGGTTAGAGTTAGAGGGTTAGGGTTATAATAAGGCCATGCCGAATAAGGCATTAATAAGTACTTAATAATGACTAGTTAAGAGCCAATATGTTACTAATTTGCATGTTAATAAGCAACTAATTAATGGTGAATATGTTCCCCATACTAAAGTGTTACCATGTTTTTTTACTGGTGCACAAAATGAACCGTGCATGAACATCACCATGTTCAAACAACAAAACCAACACAGTGCATAAACTCACAACAAATTACACACCTGCAAATCAGTCTGACTTCTGCTGTTTCCGTATCCGTAATACGCCGATAGGGAGACATTTTTATTTACACGATGAGTCGGGTGTGTTTTGACCTCCGCCGAACCCCTGAGCTCGACTCACCAAACCCCTAAGGTTCGATCGAACCCAGGTTAAGAACCACTGTTCTAAAAGAATGTACAGTAGGTCAATATTATATCAGTTCAGTTCAGTTCACCAATTTCGAACAAAATAAACCATCTACACAGTTTAAACAATACAATCATCTCTAATGCAGTATCTTCAGCAGCAAAAGACAATAGTAATATTGAAAAATATTAAATGGAATCAAAGAAACATAAAGTGTGTCTGAAAAGGAGCAGGAAGAAGCAAAAGCAAATATTTTTCTGCCCCTATTACTCAGATAATCTGATTCTTAAAGGGGAACTGCACATTTTTTGGAAATGTGCCTATTGTTCACAATCATTATGAGAAACAAGACGACTGATGAGTTTTTTTTAATAAACTCGTAAACCCTTAAATTAAAGTCTGCTTACAATGGAGCAAATTGGAGGTCATCTATTCTACCTATAAATCCCTCTAAATAAACATTCAAAAACTGACAACAATATGTCATTTACAATTTGTGACCTGACTATTAACCAAGTATTAGTGATATTGTTATTATAAGTGTTAACCCAAACAAACTATTTATAGCACTGCTTTGACCAGACAGAGCTAACTAGCTTGTGTGGCTATGTTGACATCATCGGCTGGTATGCTCGTGAAGGTTTATTTAAGATGATAAATAATGCCTCTCACCTTGATAGTAGAAAGATAAGGACATAATCAGACGAGTTGGTCAACTTTGGCATTTCATTTAGCCTCGGATATAGCGAGAAAGACCCAAAAAGACGCTTGGTCTGCACTTGGTTCCACCGCTCTTTTTCTTCGCAAGGATTATGAGTCATTCTTCATCTAAACGGGAATATATCAACATCATAACTGTCGGCATTCTAATGACAGCAGACATTGTACAGTCAGTGATGTTTTAGTATGTCTGTTGGGTCTCATGAAGACTGCAGTGAGTAATAATCAGTGATGTTGTTAAAAAAAGCGAACATTGTGATGTGTTTTTGAAATGAGTGTGCTGCCGTATGCTTAAAATGAGCAACATAATTAAATATTACATATTATGAATGTGCCTGTTATTACATTACATATACAGGTATACTTACAGTGTGTATGTTGGATGTTTTTTAAGCGCTTTATAGGCGGAATAGAGCGACTCCCCTGGGCTCCATTGTAAGCAAACTTTTTATCGCATGTATTTAATATTTAGAATGCAAAAAAAAAGAAACACGAGTGTTCTTGTCTTACATAAGGATTGTGCATGATAGGCAAAATTCCCCCAAGAATTGTAGTTCCCCTTTGATCATATATACAATACATCCATCCATCCATTTTCTACCGCTTATTCCCTTCGGGGTCGCGGGGGGCGCTGGAGCCTTTCACAGCTACAATCGGGCGGAAGGCGGGGTACACCCTGGACAAGTCGCCACCTCATCGCAGGGCCAACACAGATAGACTGACAACATTCACACTCACATTCACACACTAGGGCCACATATTCACCAAATACTTAGCAATATGAAGTATATTAACAGGATACATACTATGTACGTACATATAGGTAAGCACGCCATCTCTTCTTACATTATGAAACAATGATTATGATATGGGATGAATATAATGTTCTTTATATGAATGCATAAGACGGAGATCAGAGTTGCTGTTTTTGTACCATATTGTAGTTTTCTTTTTATTTATATATATTTTTTTCTCTTAACTTATTTTTTCTCTTTACTTATTTTTTTAATAGATGTTATTCATTTTAATTACAATATATTTCTAAAAAAAAAAAAGCGGGTGAAATGTTGAAGGACAAAACATTATATAATATTGTGAAACCATTTCAATGAAGTAATACGGCGGAAAAGATGATCAGGACTCCGCTTCCTCCTATCCCGGAAATCGTAAAAAGCTGCAGCCTGACCAGGGCTCAGAAAATCAGTAGAGACTCCTCCCACCCCCACCAAGGACTATTTTCACTGCTGGACTCTAGAAAGAGGTTCTACAGCCTCCATAGCAGAACCTCCAGGTTCCGTAACAGCTTCTTCCCTCAGGCCATGAGATTAAAGTTAAGTTAAAGTACCAATGATTGTCACACACACTAGGTGTGGTGAAATTTGTCCTCTGCATTTGACCCATCCCCTTGTTCACCACCTGGGAGGTGAGGGGAGCAGTAGGCTGCAGCGGTGCCGCGCCCGGGAATCATTTTTTTGGTGACTTAACCCCCAATTCCAACCCTTGATCCTGAGTGCCAAGCAGGGAGGCAATGGGTCCCATTTTTATAGTCTTTGGTATGACTCGGCCGGGGTTCAAACTCACAACCTACCGATCTCAGGGCGGACACTCTAACCACTAGACCACTGAGTAGGTAGACTCTTAAATGCATCATAATAATCCCCTCAATTTCCCCCAAAAACGGATTAACTCGGTGGAATATAAAGACAATATAACGTACATCCATAAACGTGGATGCATATGCAATAAGTGCAATATATTTATCCGTACAGTAATCTATTTATTTATATCTGCATCTTATTGCTCTTTTATCCTGCACTACAACGAGCTAATGCAACACAATTTTGTTCTTATCTGTACTTTAAAGTTCAAATTTGAATGACAATAAAAGGAAGCCTGACTGAAAATGTGGTTGGCATATGATTGATTTGGGGTTTAACTTTCTTGTGAGAATGTCACATTGGCATCTGCTGTATAAGCAAAGGCTGTCATAATTTACTGAAAATTAAAATCATGTCTTTGTAAAAGTGTGATGCTTTTGTTATTTACAGTTGTGCTTTATAAATCTTAGTGTTAGCTGTCAGTATCAGTCAGCAGTGGATGAACCATCTTGCTAATCACGGCAGCCACTCATGTAGTGGACACAACATTATCTTTAACCTGTTGTCAAGCTGTGTAAAATGTACCAAACTGGGTTATTTCTAAAATAAAGGCACTAGTTTAAACATTAAAATGGCAAAGAACACCTTTGTTTCTCTTTTTTTTGCATTCTAAATAGTAAATACATGCGATCGAAAGTTTACTTACAATGGAGCCCATTGGAGTTGCTCTATTCTGCCTATAAGGCGCTTAAAACATCCATTAAAGTTGTATATACACACTGTATGTATATATGTAATGTAGTAACAGGCACATTCATACTATGTAATGTTTACGAATTTTGCTCATTTAAAGCAAACGGCAGCACATTAATTTCACAAACGCATCACGTTTGCTTTTTTTCTTTGACAAAATCATTGAATACTACTCAATGCAGACTACATGAGGGCCAAGTAACATTATAAAACATCACTTAATGTACAATGTCTGCTGTCACAAGGATGCAGACTGTTAGGATAATGATATATTAGATGAAGAATGACTCATAATCCCCTCGAAGCAAAGGTCTTTTGGAGTATTTCTCACAATTTGCGGGTCTAAATTAAATGCCAAAATTGACCAACTTGTCGGATTATGTCCTCATCCTTTTATCAAGGTGATAGGCATTATTAATGATCCCGAATAAACTTTCTCCTAGATGCAGGCAGGAAAGCAGATCACCACCTGATGATGCAAAAATAGCATCCCAAGCTAGTTCGTGCTCTCTGATCACGCCGCACTTAAAATAGTGTGTCTGTATTAGCGCTCATAATAACAATATCATTATAAATAATGATAATAAATAAATGATAAATGGGTTATACTTGTATAGCGCTTTTCTACCTTCAAGGTACTCAAAGCGCTTTGACAGTATTTCCACATTCACCCATTCACACACACATTCACACACTGATGGCGGGAGCTGCCATGCAAGGCGCTAACCAGCAGCCATCAGGAGCAAGGGTGAAGTGTCTTGCCCAAGGACACAACAAACGTGACTAGGATGGTGGAAGGTGGGGATTGGACCCCAGTAACCAGCAGCCCTCCGATTGCTGGCACGGCCACTCTACCAACTTCGCCACGCCGTCCCATCCATCCATTTTCTACCGCTTGTCCCTTTCTGGGTCGCGGGGGGTGCTGGAGCCTATCTCAGATACTTGGTTAATATTCAAGTCACAAAATGTAAATGGAGCATTGTTGGCGCTTTTTGGATGGTCATTTATTGGGTTTTATGGGCGAACGAGAGCCGTGTTTTTCAACCTTTTCTAAACCAAGGAACAATTTTTTCATTGAAAAAATTCTGAGGCACACCACCAGCAGAAAACATAAAAAAATTAAACTCACGAACCGATATTGACAATAAAAAGTTGCAATTGTTGGATATGAATTCAAACCATAACAAACCATGCATCAATATAACCCTTGTCTCAAAGTAGGTGTACTGTCACGACCTGTCACATCACGCCGTTTGGTATTTTCCTGTGTGTAGTGTTTTAGTTATTGTCTTGTGCTCCTATTTTGGTGGCTTTTCCTCTTTTGTTGGTATTTTCCTGTAGCAGTTTAATGACTTCCTTGAACGCTATTCCCCGCACCTGCTTATTTTTCGCAATCAAGACTATTTAACTTGTGCGGACGCTATCCTTCTTTGTGGGGACCTTGTTGATTGTCATGTCATGTACGGACGTACTTTGCGGACGCCGTCTGCTCCACGCGCTGTAAGTCTTTGCTGTCGTCCAGCATTCTGTTTTTGTTTACTTTGTAGCCAGTTCAGTTTTAGTTTTGTTCTACATAGCCATCCCTAAGTTTCAATGCCTTTTCTTAGCGGCACTTGCCTTTTGTTTATTTTTGGTTTAAGTGTTAGATACCTTTTTACCTACACGGTGCCTCCCCCAAATTGTGATCATGACCAGTGTTGGGTTAGTTACTGAAAACCAGTAACTAGTTACAGTTACTAGTTACTTTATTTCAAAAGTAACTCAGTTACTAACTCAGTTACTTACACCAAAAAGTAATGCGTTACTGTGAAAAGTAACTATTTAGTTACTTCTTTTTTTCTTCTTTTTTTTTTAAAGCTCCCATTAATGCCCTTTTTGCCTTCATTTCAGTACTGTTATTGCACTGGAGAATAATACAATCTGTTGATCAACTTGACATACATTTTTATTTTCCTTTTAACATAATTAATGAAAAACAGTGCAACATAAAAAGGCATTCCTCCTTTCTTTAAACTTGGACCAATGACCATTAATAAAAAACAAGTTAAAGTGCAACATAAGAAGGCACATCATCTTCCTTGAAACATAAAGCCTGACATCTGGAGTGATGCTGCTGTCTTCCACACTTGGAGCCATGGATTGTAGAATACTTGTTTTCAGTGGCAGGATCATTGACACAGATGGTGAAGTTTCAGTGCTCAGTAGAGATGGAACACTTTTGGAGGACCTCACCTGCCACTCTCACATCATCATCAGACAGGGTGACATTTGTCTTCAGGGTGTTGTGGGTCAATGCAGAGTATATAGCTGCCTGCTGCTCCAACATATCATAAGTGGAGTTCCACCTTGTTGGGACATCATGTATGAGCAGGCAGCTTTAGCATTTCTTGCTTTGTCTTAAGCACATGAGCAGCTGTTGTGCTTGGGTGGAAGTAAGAAACCTTCCTGATCCTTCCAAAGAGGCGCTCCATCCTATTGACTGAGATTCCCTTCTGTGATGCCAAATTCACTACATGTGCAAAGCACCTATCTGTGGTCCCAGTCCTGCCTCATTCTCTGTAATTATTTGATTTTTGGCATTATCACGTGTGACTGGGATATCTTTATCTTCCATTCCTCCACTGCTTGTGTCAGTACCTGCGCAAGGTGACTCTCGTAGAGGGGGCGTGTCTTCTCATCTCCCAGTCTGCTGTGATGAAGTGAGCGCTTATAGTTCCGCTGGACGTCCACCCGTCTGTCATGAGCGCAACAGATGATGCTCGGGATAGTTCATCCACAACTTTTTTCTTCTCCTGCTCATAAAGATCTGGCACAATCTTATTGCTGAAGTGGGTGCGCGACGGGATGTCGTAACGTGGTTCAAGCACGTTCAGCATGTGTTTAAAACCCTCGTTTTGCACAACCGAGTCTGCACTTATAAACACACCGATTAAATGGCGGGGGCGTTCAAGCTCCTCCGTTACTCCGCTCGCCATGACCACGCTGTGTGTGGACTGAACGTGCCAACAACTTTTTTTTTTGTTTCATATATCAAACCGCGTGTGTGCGTCATCCCCTCCCCACACCCACACACACACACACACATAGACCGCGCCTCTTTTCTTCTCTCCGGCTTGTGACAGAGGAAGATTCAGAAGAACGTACGACACCGCAGCGCTTCTGTTTCTAGCCGATACTACATCAAAAGTAACGTAAAATAACGCAGTAACGCATCATGTAGTAACGGTAACTAAATTACTGAATAAAAAAAAACAACGCGTTAGATTACTAGTTACCGCCGAAACTAACGGCGTTACAGTAACGCATTACTTTGTAACGCGTTAGTCCCAACACTGATCATGACAAACCATGTTCCCGACATTAGCTACCTGCTGCCACCTACTGATATGGAAGAGTATTACACGGTTACTCTGCCGAGCTCCAGACAACACAGACACTCAACAACGGCACATTAGCGTATTATAATTACTGGTTTGCAAAAAATATTTTTAACCCAAATAGGTGAAACTACGTAATCTCCCACGGCACACCAGACTATCTCACGGCACACTAGTGTGCCACGAAACAGTGGTTGAAAAACACTGAACTAGAGGACCCTCCATTGACTCCAGTGTAGGCTGACTTTTATTTACGTTTATTTTAGAGTTGGAAAAGCATTAAAAAAATAATATATGTCTTCTTGTCTCTCATAATGATTGTGAACGGAAATTCCAGAGTGCGCCACATACTGGGATCTCACATCTTGATGTTTGAGGTGTTACCCTCTTCCACACATTACAAACCATGGAGGATGTTAGATACAGTGTACCCATGACACACAGTGTAATATAAAACACATCGCTTCTTGCTCGAGCCTTTTTTCTGCTGGATATGGATGGAGAAGTAATTACAGTACTCAGCCAGTGAGTGTGCCCATAAACACTATCTGGGCTTATCATCACTCCGTGCTTGCAGGTACATCAACAATTGAGGAGGAGCAGAACTCTATCAAGGCTGTTATTTGCGCACCAAACTGCTTCGCACAACAACCAATTAAGCTTCACAATTACACTACCCTCTCGTTTTATTAATACACCCTATTTTCCGATAAAAGAGTGGCTAAAATGACTAATTAATGTAAGGATTTATGGACCCTTCTCATTGCGTCTAATGAGATTTATGCTAATTCAGCTACTTTCAATATAATTTATAATTTGCTCTAAGATGGAGCAAATTAAGCATTCTACCTCACAGTCATCAATAACTTTTCCCCTCCTTCTTGCTGCCTGCTCTGTATGGCATAGTCTCAAGTGACTAATAATAAATGGTCACTCAGGACTAATGGCATGTATAAAAGCCACTTATGGAACATTAACTCCTACTCTGGGAAACAGTGTTGAACTACCGTATGGCCAAGCTAAATGTAAGTATTGATTCTACATTCACGATAAAATCATTACAGCTACTGATATACATAAACATGTACACTTGGGGCCAGTCGATTGAAATAACTTCTCTCACTAGTTTACAGCAATATGTGTCATCCAGTGTCACATTGGAGACAGTGTATACATTAATATATTATCAAACACAATATATTCATACGAAAAGAAGGCCAAAATTGAATGAAGAAAGTAAATTATTTATTATTAACTAAATCACTTGTTTAATTAAATTATTGTAATGTATTTTATGTATTCCCAACTGTTTTTCTTTGTATGACCTAAATGTATTAAATGAAAAATGGCCGAGAGTTTATCATTTAGGTCAGTGATTTTCAACCAGTGAGAGATCGTCAGGTGTGCCGTGGGAAATTATTTAATATCTCCTAATTAACCATTGTCGGGTGTCTGTGCTATAATAAAGTGCGGCAGATAATGTAATACTCATCTATTTCAGTAGGTGGCAGCAGAGAGCGATAAATACCTATAAAGACAATCGAGTTAGCGCTGCGCGACACGTGACAGTGACAGTTTGGGATCGCAGCAAGAGGAGGCGAGCAAGTGACAGTGATGGAGAAGTTTTTGAAAAGGGAAAATGCAAATGCCGAACGGGGTCCTGGACAAAATTCTGACCCAGATGAAGGCCCTAGTATGAGTGGTCGACAAAATAAAAAAGACAAGACTGTGAGCTCGAGGCAATACAGCGAAAGCTATCTTTCATTTGGATTTACTTTCACCGGGGATGTGACAGCACCGACTCCGCAGTGCTTGGTGTGTGGTGAGTTTTTGATTGATTGATTGAAACTTTTATTAGTAGATTTCACAGTACAGTACATATTTCGTACAATTGACCACTAAATGGTAACACCCCAATAAGTTTTTCAACTTGTTTAAGTTGGGGTCCACGTTAATCAATTCATGGTAAAAGAAAGGAGCTATCCAATAGCGCCATTGTGCCAAGCAAGCTTAAACGCCATCTCCAAACGAAACACCCTTCCTTTCAAAACAAGCCGATGGACTATTTTGTACGCTTACGTACAATGAGAAACAGGCAACTTTTCTGAGAAAAACCCCAACGGTAAACGAGAGAGCCCTCAAAGCTAGCTACCTTGTTGCTGAACTCGTAGCTAAATCAAAAAAGTCCCACACAGAAACATTAATACTGTGAGCTTGTAGAGCCATTGTAAATTAGATGCTCGAGCCCAAGTTTCACACTAGGTAAGTATAAATACATTTACAAACTATAGTATTAACTATATGTATTATATAATGTGTTAGAGTGTCATTTTGTGTCGTTTTGGTTGGTGGTGTTCCGCAGGATTTTGTAAATGTAAAAAGTGTGCCGCGGCTCAAAAAAGGTTGAAAATCACTGATTTAGGTAACATTTAGGCTAAGGTGGGATGTCCGATTCAGATAGTTTTTGTCGAACCCGATTGTTTTATGTAGTCGTCTACATTAAAAAAAAAATAAAAATGCAGAAGTGAACGCAATCTAACCCGCATGTCATGACGCCACACGAGCTACAATGTTTACAGGAGTAAACAGAGCTCCAATTGCATTGGGTCTCAGTACTGGTGCATTTGTGGCAATTTCAAGGATTTTGTGCAATCAAAGTCAACATTTTCTGAACTTAATTATAGCAGCGCAAGCATTTTGGTTCTCGTAGTTTGTGGGACATTTGCTACAACTTTAACTCTGAAGAGCGTGTGGGCGAGCAGTCAGATCGCAGACAGGAGTGCTGGAACATTGACGTTAGTTCCTAAAACATTATTTTCGCCTGTAGTCTGCTCATTTGTCAACATTTTTTTTTGCAAACGTCTGGGTACTCCGGCTTCCTCCAACCCCCAAAGACATGCACCTGGGGATAGGTTGATTGGCAACACTAAATTGGCCCTAGTGTGTGAATGTGAGTGTGAATGTTGTCTGTCTATCTGTGTTGGCCCTGCGATGAGGTGGCGACTTGTCCAGGGTGTACGCCGCCTTCCACCCGATTGTAGCTGAAATAGGCTCCAGCACCCCCCGCGACCCCGAAAGGGATAAGCGGTAGAACATGGATGGATGGATGGATGTTTTGGCGAAGATTTAGGAGGCCTTTCATTTTTATAATGACGTATTGGTTGGATGAACGTGACCCGATTGTTCAGACTGCAGTCATATCGAATATACATCTGATTTATATCCACATTACAAATAGGCCTGGGTTGGATTTGAAAAAATTGGAATTGCACTGCTCCCATTGACATGAAAAAATCTGTTACCGGTCACATTTAGGCCAAACCACTTGAATTGACCTGCTGTGTGAACAAGGCCTTATTTCCATAGCTTATTTCAAATCAAACAAACTGAATAAGCTTGTTTTGTCAAAACATCAACAATATGTTGCTATCCACAACTCATATTTTGTGTTAAAACCTTTTTGTTCATTTGCATGTTGTCTTTCAGTATACATATCTTTCTGTTGTATCTCTCATTATCAATTGAAAAAATAAAGGCTGTAAAATGAAGCTCAATACAACATATTTCATTGACTGACACACTGGAGATCGGACAAACACGTTAAACAAAACTCACTCATTCTTCATGGAATATGAGGTGTTCTGCCTCCCTTTGGTAAGTGACTCTTGATATAAACACACCTTACTATACATAATACATATGTATAATATCATGTCTGTAATCGACCTAATCAGATAAAGCATCAAAAGACATTTAATTTGATACTTCACTCACTTTCCAAACTTTCACTTCCTAAATATTAAGGAAGTTACAGTAACTTTTGTAACAAGATAATATGTTGTCGTTCCATATTGTTTTACAATTGGTTTATGAGTTGCAAAACTATGTTTCTTTATTATTATTTATCCCAACTCAATGACATTATCAATACCTGCAGACTTAAAAAGTGTTGGAACTTTTTTTTAAATTATTCTTAAATGACTTAAAATATTTACCATAATGTAGCACAGTCATACAGATTAATAGGCACACACACATATGGTTGTTTAAATAAACAATAATCCAATTCACCTTGAGCCCATTCAAATGTTGCAATGTTTCTGTTTGTTGCATTTGAGCTTCACTTTTTCTTTACTTGCAATCAAAATGTGCATCTGCACATACATTTGATACCAAATTTTTCACTGCTCTGCAGTGTGGAGATTGTCATTCATTCATTAATTAGCATAGCAAATTACATTTATGTATTTAATATTTGTTTACTAACATATGGTATATTTATTTATTCACAGTTCTGTTTCAAACAGAACAAAAATTGCTCTGATATGAAAAGGGGTAGGATTAAATAAGCTCTGCTTCTTCCTATTGCTTTTCAGACTTGATGTGATTAAACAACTGCAAATATCAATCAATCAATCAATGTTTATTTATATAGCCCTAAATCACAAGTGTCTCAAAGGGCTGCACAAGCCACAACGACATCCTCGGTATAGCCCACATAAGGGCAAGGAAAAACTCACCCCAGTGGGACGTCGATGTGAATGACTATGAGAAACCTTGGAGAGGACCGCATATGTGGGTAACCCCCCCCCTCTAGGGAGACCGAATGCAATGGATGTCGAGTGGGTCTAACATAATATTGTGAGAGTCCAGTCCATAGTGGATCCAGCATAACAGTAAGAGTCCAGTCCACAGTGGGGTCAGCAGGAAACCATCCCGAGCGGAGACGGGTCAGCAGCGCAGAGATGTTCCCAACCAATATACAGGCGAGCGGTCCACCCCGGGTCCCGACCCCGGACAGCCAGCACCCCATCCATGGCCACCGGATCTGTGTGTCTTCCCCTCCACAAGGGATAGGGGGCAGCAGAGGAGAAAAGAAAAGAAACGGCAGATCAACTGGTCTAAAAAAAGGGGGGCTATTCAAAGGCTAGAGTATACAAATGAGTTTTAAGATGGGACTTAAATGTTTCTACTGAGGTAGCATCTCTAATTGTTACCGGGAGGGCATTCCATAGTGCTGGAGCCCGAATAGAAAACGCTCTACAGCCCGCAGACTTTTTTTGGGCTCTGGGAATCACTAATAAGCCGGAGTTCTTTGAACGCAGATTTCTTGCCGGGACATATGGTACAATACAATCGGTAAGATAGGCTGGAGCTAGACCGTGTAGTATTTTATACGTAAGTAGTAAAACCTTAAAGTCGCATCTTAAGTGCACAGGAAGCCAGTGCAGGTGAGCCAGTATAGGCGTAATATGATCAAACTTTCTTGTTCTTGTCAAAAGTCTAGCAGCCGCATTTTGTACCAACTGTAATTTTTTAATGCTAGACATAGGGAGACCCGAAAATAATACGTTACAGTAATCGAGACGAGACGTAACGAACGCATGAATAATGATCTCAGCGTCGCTAGTGGACAAAATGGAACGAATTTTAGCGATATTACGGAGATGAAAGAAGGCCGTTTTAGTAACACTCTTAATGTGTGACTCAAAGGAGAGAGTTGGGTCGAAGATAATACCCAGATTCTTTACTGAGTCGCTTTGTGTAATTGTTTGGTTGTCAAATGTTAAGGTGGTATTATCAAATAAATGTCGGTGTTTAGCAGGACCGATAATCAGCATTTCCGTTTTCTTAGTGTTGAGTTGCAAGAAGTTAGCAGACATCCATTGTTTAATTTCATTAAGACACGCCTCCAGCTGACTACAATCCGGCGTGTTGGTCAGCTTTAGGGGCATGTAGAGTTGGGTGTCATCAGCATAGCAATGAAAGCTAACACCGTATTTGCGTATGATGTCGCCTAGCGGCAGCATGTGAATACTAAAGAGTGCAGGGCCAAGAACCGAACCTTGGGGGACTCCGCACGTTACCTTAACATAGTCCGAGGTCACATTGTTATGGGAGACGCATTGCATCCTGTCAGTAAGATAGGAGTTAAACCACGACAAGGCTAAGTCTGACATACCAATACGTGTTTTGATACGCTCTAATAAAATATTATGATCGACGGTATCGAAAGCAGCGCTAAGATCAAGAAGCAGCAACATAGATGACGCATCAGAATCCATCGTTAGCAGTAGATCATTAGTCATTTTTGCGAGGGCTGTCTCCGTAGAGTGATTTGCCCTGAAACCGGATTGAAAAGGTTCACAGAGATTGTTAGACACCAAGTGTTCATTTAGCTGCTGTGCGACAATTTTTTCGAGGATTTTCGAGATAAACGGAAGGTGGGACACCGGCCGGTAGTTTACCATGAGGTCAGGATCGAGGTTAGGTCTTTTGAGCAAAGGATGAATAACCGCTTTTTTGAATGCTAGTGGAACAGTGCCAGAGGAGAGTGATAAGTTTATAATATTTAGCACTGATGGACCTAATAATACAAAAAGCTCCTTAATAAGTTTCCCAGGAAATGGGTCAAGTAAACATGTTGTTTGTTTTGTCCCATTGACACATCTTAACAATTCCTCTAATGTTATTTCATCAAAGAGAGAGAAACTATTTTGGAGGGTATGTGATGCATTACATTGTATAGTATGCATGTTCGAAATAAACTGAAACTGATCTGAACACTTCACATGTACAGTATGTTCTGCTACAGCAATGAAAGTGAAGTAAGGCCAGTACAGTGTTTACGTTCTAAAAACTGCAGTTGTAACTCCATAGATAGCTCTGCCACACCGCCATTGTTGCCTCAATTGCATTTGTGTGGTTGAGCACCGTGACTTTCACAAACTAACAACCTTTTGAACGGCTATTAGTGAACTTTGAGAACCGATTCCCAATTACTATTTTATACTATTGTGCGAATTACAGTAGTACTCATTGTTCACGTAAAAGAGTTCTGCCAGCGTACAGCAGCTGTTTGCTGTGCATATTAATATCACGTCTCATTTCTAGAAACCTTTGGTGAGTTACTCGAAAAGGCCTGGCGATAACTTGTGAGCAACAGGTGCTAGGAATATTGCATCAAATGAAATGGGATCCCCCCAATGTGTACAAACCCCGTTTCCATATGAGTTGGGAAATTGTGTTAGATGTAAATATAAACGGAATACAATGATTTGCAAATCATTTTCAACCCATATTCAGTTGAATATGCTACAAAGACAACATATTTCATGTTCAAACTGATAAACATTTTTTTTTTTGCAAATAATCATTAACTTTAGAATTTGATGCCAGCAACACGTGACAAATAAGTTGGGAAAGGTGGCAATAAATACTGATAAAGAGGAATGCTCATCAAATACTTATTTGGAACATCCCACAGGTGTGCAGGCTAATTGGGAACAGGTGGGTGCCATGATTGGGTATAAAAGCAGCTTCCATGAAATGCTCAGTCATTCACAAACAAGGACGGGGCGAGGGTCACCACTTTGTCAACAAATGTGTGAGCAAATTGTTGAACAGTTTAAGAAAAACCTTTCTCAACCAGCTATTGCAAGGAATTTAGGGATTTCACCATCTACGGTTCGTAATATCATCAAAGGGTTCAGAGAATCTGGAGAAATCACTGCACGTAAGCAGCTAAGCCCGTGACCTTTGATCCCTCAGGCTGTACTGCATCAACAAGCGACATCTGTGTGTAAAGGATGTCACCACATGGGCTCAGGAACACTTCAGAAACCCACTGTCAGTAACTACAGTTGGTCGCTACATCTGTAAGTGCAAGTTAAAACTCTCTTATGCAAGGCGAAAACCGTTTATCAACAACACCTAGAAACGCCGTCGTCTTCGCCTGAGCTCATCTAAGATGGACTGATACAAAGTGGAAAAGTGTTCTGTGGTCTGACGAGTCCACATTTCAAATTGTTTTTGGAAACTGTGGACGTCGTGTCCTCCGGACCAAAGAGGAAAAGAACCATCCGGATTGTTATAGGCGCTAAGTTGAAAAGCCAGCATCTGTGATGGTATGGGGGTGTATTAGTGCCCAAGACATGGGTAACTTACACATCTGTGAAGGCGCCATTAATGCTGAAAGGTACATACAGGTTTTGGAGCAACATATGTTGCCATCCAAGCAACGTTACCATGGACGCCCCTGCTTATTTCAGCAAGACAATGCCAAGCCACGTGTTACATCAACATGGCTTCATAGTAAAAGAGTGCGGGAACTAGACTGGCCTGCCTGTAGTCCAGACCTGTCTCCCATTGAAAATGTGTGGCGCATCATGAAGCCTAAAATACGACAGCGGAGACCCCGGACTGTTGAACGACTGAAGCTCTACATAAAACAAGAATGGGAAAAAATTCCACTTTCAAAGCTTCAACAATTAGTTTCCTCAGTTCCCAATCGTTTATTGAGTGTTGTTAAAAGAAAAGGTGATGTAACACAGTGGTGAACATGCCTTTTCCCAGCTACTTTGGCACGTGTTGCAGCCATTAAATTCTAAGTTAATTATTATTTGCAAAAAAAAAAAAAAATGTTTATGAGTTTGAACATCAAATATCTTGTCTTTGTAGTGCATTCAATTGAATATGGGTTGAAAAGGATTTGCAAATCATTGTATTCCGTTTATATTTACATCTAACACAATTTCCCAACTCATATGGAAACGGGGTTTGTAGATGTCGGTAAGAAAATGCTATTTTTAGTTTGGTTTTGCGCAGTGATTAAATCATAACTTCCCTGGCTGAAGGAATATGCATTCATCCGAATATTAGACAATCTATATCACGACCGGCAGCGCCAAGGGAAACATGTCGGCTTTACTCAGACCAATCATTTAGGCAAGGCAATGGGGGTCACCTGCTGTTAAATCAACATCTGGAGGCTATCGTTCCCTGCTATATGAACAGGATTTGTGTGTGTTAGGCATGGGCCTGCCTTGGGACCTGTGGATTAAGAAAGAGAAGGTTCCAGAGGCCAAAGCCTTGTTCATTATGTCAGTGACATCTCCAGACCTGTCGTTCATCTGCGTGCTGATGCAGTGGGACAAGCGCTGTCAAGACTCCAATTTCATGCTGGTGTGAATTATAGTTGTGATTTTTATAGTGCACAGTGGCCTAAGTTGTATAAGGGGCAATGCAAGGTAGGAAAACCATCAGAGCACGGACAAACAAAGGAAAAGAAGACACCTCCGGACAAGACAGAAGGGGAACTGAGATACAGTATTTAGCTGCTAATAAATACTTGATGAATATTCTTGAGACAGTGCCACTGAGACTGAGGGATCAAGTCATACAATCAGGAGTGTGATGAGTCAGTGAGATGCCACTCATGTTACCACAGTGTCCATCCACTGACAAAAGAGCCTTCAAACACATCAGCCATGCCAAGTTGAAGGTTCGCTAAAGCCACCATGACGCACATCAATCAGCCCCTTCATAAATTCAAATAGGCAAACTTCAGCTCACTGGCAGCACAAGCCAAATGCTGCTTGCTTACCTACTGTACTTTATACTCACTTTATCACCTTTACTTAAACTGCAAAAGACAATAGGCTTTACCAGCAGCATGAAATGCAATACACAGAGGAGCTTAGATTTAAAGGGGAACATTATCACAATTTCAGAAGGGTTAAAACCATTAAAAATCAGTTCCCAGTGGCTTATTTTATTTTTCGAAGTTTTTTTCAAAATTTTACCCATCACGCAATATCCCTAAAAAAAGCTTCAAAGTGCCTGATTTTAACCATCGTTATATACACCCGTCCATTTTCCTGTGACGTCACATAGTGATGCCAATACAAACAAAAATGGCGGATAGAACAGCAAATTATAGCGACATTAGCTTGGATTCAGACTCGGATTTCAGCGGCTTAAGCGATTCAACAGATTACGCATGCATTGAAACGGATGGTTGTAGTGTGGAGGCAGGTAGCGAAAACGAAATTGAAGAAGAAACTGAAGCTATTGAGCCATATTGGTTTGAACCGTATGCAAGCGAAACCAACGAAAACGACACGACAGCCAGCGACACGGGAGAAAGCGAGGACGAATTCGGCGATCGCCTTCTAACCAACGATTGGTATGTGTTTGTTTGGCATTAAATGAAACTAACAACTATGAACTAGGTTTACAGCATATGAAATACATTTGGCAACAACATGTACTTTGAGAGTGCAGACAGCCCAATTTTCATCAATTAATATATTCTGTAGACATACCCTCATCCGCTCTCTTTTCCTGAAAGCTGATCTGTCCAGTTTTGGAGTTGATGTCAGCAGGCCAGAGAAGCTAGGGTCGATATTCTTCTCTTGATCATCTTCGGTGGCATAAGGGACGGTGTGAGCTAAGACATCCAGGGGGTTTAGCTCGCTCGTCTGCGGGAACAAACTGCCGCCATTGCTTGCCGTGCTACCGAGGTCCTTTGTCCCTGAATTGCTCACACACTCCGGCAGATTCAATGGGGGTCTGGCGGCAGATTTCTTTGACTTTATTGTTGGAAATACATCTGCTTTGAGTGTCGCAGGATATCCACACATTCTTGCCATCTCTGTCGTAGCATAGCTTTCGTCGGTAAAGTGTGCGGAACAATTGTCCAATTTCTTGCCACTTTCGCATCTTTGGGCCACTGGTGCAACTTGTTCGTGTTGTTACACCCTCCGACAACACACCGACGAGGCATGATGTCTCCAAGGTACGGAAAACAGTCGAAAAAAACAGAAAATAACAGAGCTGATTTGACGCGGTGTTTGAGAAAATGGCGGATTGCTTCCCGAAGTTACGTCACGTTGTGACGTCACCGCTCCGAGAGCGAATAATAGAAAGGCGTTTAATTCGCCAAAATTCACCCATTTAGAGTTCGGAAATCGGTTAAAAAAAAATATGGTCTTTTTTCTGCAACATCAAGGTATATATTGACGCTTACATAGGTCTGGTGATAATGTTCCCCTTTAAAAATTGTGACTTAAATCTCTAATGCTTCATCTTATTTTATGTACCTTGCAGATGAGGCCTGCATGCACACATGCAGCATAGCGGACTTTAATGTCAGTGTTTCCCTACACATTAATTCAGTATATGAGACCTGTTCACCATTACTCAAAAACATATTATAACTGGACTGTATTTGAATGTACAGTAGGTGGCGGCATGCATCATAACGGCTCTTCTTAACAAACCCCATACGCACCTGGGTCCTCATGTAACAAGCTTGCTTACGCACAAAAACCTGATATACGCCCTATTTAATGGCAAAGATGAGATTAATCAAGACTAGGGTTGTAGGGTATACCTGTACTAATAAATTACCGCAGTACTAATGAATTAAAAACGATACTACAATGCCTTTGAAAAATACAGGTCTTTTTTTTTTTATCTGCATACTGCCGTGCGGCGGTGAGGTACAGATCCCAAACGCATGATGTTGAACGTGTCAACGCACACACACAGTCTAGAGCGCATGCAACCAGAAACAGCGTGACGAGGAAGAATGGCAAAAATCGGCAATTCTACCGGTTAATAAAGAAGGTGTTGAAGCACAGTAGGAGGTATTTGGGCTTGAAAACTATCAATAAAGGTGACTCTTTGGACTAAGTTTGTACGGTATACCGGTTATAGTATAGTATCGCGATACTAATGACTCATATTCGGTACTATACCACCTCTGAAAAATACATTTAAACAGAAGTGTAGATATAACATGTTAGAAGAGAAAGTAAGCAGATATTAACAGTAAATGAACAAGTAGATGAATAATTCATTTTCTACCACTTGTCCTTAATAATGTTGACAAAATAATAGAATGATAAATGACACAATATGTTACTGCATATGTCAGCAGACTGATTAGGAGCCTTTGTTTGTTTACTTACTACTAAAAGACAAGTTGTCTGGTATGTTCACTATTTTATTTAAGGACAAACTTGCAATAAAGAACATATGTTTAACATATGTAGATTTTTTTGTCAAAATAAAGCCAATAATGCAATTTTTTGTGGTCCCCTTAATTTGGAAAAGTACCGAAAAGTATCGAAATAATTTTAGTACCGGTACCAAAGTATTGGTATCAGGACAACACTACTTTGGACACAGAAGCGCCGCTCTGCAAGCGCTGCTTTTAAACATGCCTTGTCTAAGGTGGCATTACAGTATTACCACCTTTGCTTCAAACTGGGATAAACATTTAAATCAGTGGTCCCCAACCACCGGGCCGCAGCCCGGTAACGGTCCGTGGATCGATTGGTAACCGGGCCGCACAAGAAATAATAAAAAAATTAATTAAATAAATGAAATATTTATTTTTTAATTTTTTAATTAAATCAACATAAAAAACACAAGATACACTTGCAATTAGTGCACCAACCCAAAAAACCTCCCTACCCCATTTACATACATTCACACTCATTCACACAAATGGGTTGTTTATTTCTGTTATTAACATTTCTGGTTCCTACATTATATATCAATATAGATCAATACAGTCTGCAGGGATACAGTCCATAAGCACACATGATTGTATATTTTTAAGGCAACCCAGCCCCCCCGGACCGCCCGGTGTCATACCAAAGACTATAAACATTAGACCCATTACCTCCCTGCTTGGCACTCAGCATCAAGGGTTGGAATTGGGGGTTAAATCACCCAAATTATTCCCGAGCGCGGCCACCGCTGCTGCTCAGTGCTCCCCTCACCTCCCAGCGGGTGGAGCAAATGAAGGGGATGGGTCAAATGCAGAGGATAATTTCACCACACCTAGTGTGGTATTTTAACTTTAACAACAATTTCAACAATGTAAATAAGAACAAGGCAAAGACACAAAATTCCCTTTTTCGCCAATGCATTTAGTGCTTCATATTAATATTCATATTTGTGAGGACATCTATTAATTTATCTAGGCAATCACTTTGCCACCTACTGCTGTCAAAAAATGTTCATCTGACATCTTGGCCATGTCAGGCTGCTGGATGGGGACCGCTGGAGCCTATTCTGGCTTTAATTAGACTGCAAGCAGTATGAACACATTGTGTTGTAAATTACAAAAATTATATTTATATTGGGGGGGGGTCACCTCTTCCAAAGTGTTACGTATCATTGCAGATACTACCCTTTCAAACTGGGTGCAGCACTACTATGTCCCCGGTCTTTGGCCACGCACATCCGTTTTCTTCTTCCTGACCTGACCATTTCTCTTTTTTTTTTCAGCTTGTGTTCAGTTCTCAGAGACCTCCCAGCAATGAATCACGAGGAAAAAAGCACCTCCTACAGAGTCCTACTGAAATCTGACGGGGCAGCGTGTTCAGCGCTCAGGCACATGGCTACTTTCAAAATTACTTGCGTATTTATAAGGAGGCATGGTCTGGGGCGCGGGGGTCTGGGCGTGCCAAGCCACGCAGACAACTGGGACCAATTTTATTTATTTGCGATGTAAAAAAGAAATGTGCTTGGATTTGTGCGTGCACACACCTGAATTAGAGATGTCCGATAATATCGGCCTGTCGATATTATCGGCCGATAAATGCTTTAAAATGTAATATCGGAAATTATCGGTATCGTTTTTTTTATTATTGGTATCGTTTTTGTTTTTTTTATTAAATCAACATTCAAAACACAAGATACCCTTACAATTAGTGCACCAACCCAAAAAACCTTCCTCCCCCATTCACTCATTCACACAAAATGGTTGTTTCTTTCTGTTATTAATATTCTGGTTCCTACATTATATATCAATATATATCAATACAGTCTGCAAGGGATACAGTCTGTAAGCACACATGATTGTGCGTGCTGCTGGTCCACTAATAGTACTAACCTTTAACAGTTAATTTTTACTAATTTTCATTAATTACTAGTTTATATGTAACTGTTTTACTTTCTTTTTTATTCAAGAAAATGTTTTTAATTAATTTATCTTATTTTATTTTATTATTTAAAAAAAAAAGTACCTTATCTTCACCATACCTGGTTGTCCAAATTAGGCATAATAATGTGTTAATTCCACGACTGTATATATCGGTTGATATCGGTATCGGTAATTAAAGAGTTGGACAATATCGGAATATCGGGTATCGGCAAAAAGCCATTATCGGACATCCCTAACCTGAATACATCTGAATTTTTACTGGCATACATAGTTTTCTGGATTTGAACGTATGTTTATTTTAGTAGGAAACCTACGCAAGTAACTCTCGTTACATGAGGCCTCTGGTCTGCCAGAGAATAAGAAGACTTAGCAGGAGGGATCAGAGTTGTCAAATTAGCAACTTTATCGCTATATTTATTTAGCATTGAGACCCATCTTGTGACGATCTGGGCGCATGATGATGCAGGGGTCGTTCTCCCAAGATGCAGACGGACTCCGGACACAGCGTGCAGGTAGGAGAATGATTTATTTTACCAATAAATCAGGCAGGGAAAAACAAAGTGTGCGCATAGCAAGGGAAGACAGAGCAATGTAGAGTCGAGCGTGGAAGCTAGCATATAAAACAGGAATCAAAAACTATAGAGCCTAGCGTGGAAGCTAGCATATAAAGAGGAATCAAAAACTAACCGCCGTCACCTGTTGCATGAAGCAAACTAGGAAGCCAGACAGTGTGTGGCGAGCAACGTGATTAAATAGCACTCTGATTAGTGCCTGGCAGCAGGTGAGCATCCCGGACAATAATCAGAGGCAGCTGCAACCAATCGGCACCCATGGTAACAGAAAACAAACCCAGATGTGCACAAAACAGGAACTGAGGGAGTCCAAAACCAAACAGAACATGATCCGGGCATTGGATCCTAAGACATCTGAGAGGCTCTTTTTTGAAAATAATGAATTAACCAACCTTTGGAGAAGCAGATATTAAAGCACATATCACTCTTCTCAACAAGCAGTGGACTGGTGTTGCTGTGGGCCGCTCCTCCATTTAAAACAGGGGAGTCCAAAGTTTGGCCCGGGGACCATTTTCAGGTAGGAGCCTTTTTTTTTTTTATCGGCCCTCGACATGTTCCTAAAATTAAATATTTGTTTCATTTAGTCCATCCATCCATCCTCTTCTGCTTATCCGAGGTCGGGTCGCGGGGGCAGCAGACTAAGCAGAAAAGCCCAGACTTCCCTCTCCCCAGCCACTTTGTCCAGCTCCTTCCGGAGGATCTTGATGCGTTCCCAGGCCAGCTGGGAGACATAGTCTTCCCAACGTGTCCTGAGTCTTCCCCGTGGCCTAAACACCTCCCCACATTATATTAGAACAACTAAAACAACGATTTCACGGATAACAAATGATAA
Organism: Nerophis lumbriciformis; assembly: GCF_033978685.3. NCBI lineage: Eukaryota > Metazoa > Chordata > Actinopteri > Syngnathiformes > Syngnathidae > Nerophis > Nerophis lumbriciformis. The sequence continues at coordinate 34,558,020 of NC_084549.2, read as the reverse complement.
TAATACGCTGTTATTTTTTTCAACTAGCTTAGCATATTATGGTGAATTGAAATGGATTCTTCACACTTCTTTTCGACGGTTGATCACTTGCGCAAAATGTGTCCTTTTAAAATTTTAACATGTTTCCAAAAATCAATTGATTTTATTTGAAATTTAATTGGTTTTGGCATTTTTGAAGTACAAAATGTATCAAAGTGGGCCCTAGCACTCTGTATTTTTCAGTATGTGCCCCTCGGTGGAAAAAATTTGGACACCCCGATCGAACGACTCTCAGGCGTATCACATACTTGCCAACCCTCCCGAATTTTCCGGGAGATTCCCGAAATTCAGCGCCTCTCCCGAAAACCTCCCGGGACAAATATTCTCCCGAAAATCTCCCGATTTTCAACCGGAGCTGGAGGCCACGCCCCCTCCAGTGAGTGAGGACAGCCTTTTTTCACGACGGGAGGACAACAGGGTGACAAGAACTAACTCATCCAGACGAGATAAATTGTATTATTATGTTTATCTTACCTAAAAATAAAAATATTTATTAATTAAAAAAAAAAAAAAACTAAATAAATGTTTACTATATTTTGCTAAAAACATCAAAATTAATTGTATTTTTATTTGTATTTTTTCTGACTCCTTTTTACATCCAGCCATTAGAATTATACATTAAAATAAACATATTTGAAATAATTAATTTTAAATTATCATAATAATTCATTTAAAATGACCATATTTAAATATTAAAATAATTGCTTGTTTATCAACAACTTTAGCATTTTATTCATTACATTTTGAAGCTCTCAGAAGCCAAGTTATGTTATATTCCTTAATATTTATTTATACAAGTTTGAAGTATCAATTATCTAAACACAGTTTTATTTGCATATTTCCAGGATGCAGGATGTATATATATATATATATATATATATATTTATATATATATATATATATATATATATGAAATACTTGACTTGGTGAATTCTAGCTGTCAATATACTCCTCCCCTCTTAACCACGCCCTCAACCACGCCCTGCCCCACCCCCGACCACGCCCACACCCCCACCTCCTGAAATCGGAGGTCTCAAGGTTGGCAAGTATGGCGTATCATTTTTGTTTGTAACAAAAAGAAGCGACATAATTTATTTTTAATATATATTTTGCTCTAATGATTTTTACTGACTTTTTGTTTCTCCCAAAACTTTATTTCTCTCTCCTACAGCGTCCATTACATGCACAGACAATTATGTAAAACAGACGATGACGTCATGTATCCCAAACTCAAATAATGAACAATCTGTCAGTAATTGCTGACATATGGAAAATGGGTGAGATTAAATTAGTTTTGCTTTTCCCCACTCCTTTTTGGACAAGTTGAATTATGTAACTGTAGTTATGTTATGTTCCTTAATGTAGCCTTTAAAGTAAAATGGAAAAACAAGTTGCCTCCATATAGAAGCTATTATCATATGTATCTGATGTATGACAACAAAAGACTTCCAAAGTTTGAGGATGAATAGATATGATCAAAATAGTATCAATCTCACAGAGATTTGCAAGCCCTTTTGAGAGATAATAAAGAAGCCAGTCACATGATCGAGTGACGTCGCGCTAGGAGCCACAAAGTCCTTCCCCATCAACAACGATTACTTTTGGAAAATGTAGGATCCAGACCCTATTTTTGATCCTGAACACAAAAAGGATGAGCAATAAGTTTTAGAAGGCGACTGCAACCTGACGGATGGAGCTTTATTGAAACACTAGCATCCACAGCATTGCTAAATGCTAAACATACAAATGATCCATCCATCCATCCATTTTCTACTGCTTGTCCCTTAAACTACTCATTTTAAAACATAATAAAACAAACACTTACTGTAATATTTTCACTCTTGTTAGGATGCCGACCGACGGCATGCTCACATAATCCAGTTTAGATGAAGAATTAGTCGCAATCCTAACGAAGGTTTACAAAAAAAATCCTGCAGCAAACGTCTTGCCTCTGGTGAGGGCGGTTACATTTTGTTCCGCTCCCTTCTTCTCCCTGCTTGCTCTCTTTCTTTTGTCTTGTCTACACTTTTTTGAAGCCTCTTTCTTTGCGCTGTCCTCCAAATCTAAACATCAGACATGGAAATGATCAGCTGGACTCTCGACTCAATTGACAAAATATTTTTGACGAGGAAAAGAGGTTCTGGGGAGCCTGGCTGCCCTGATGGAACCATTGCTGCGGGGTACGTGAGAGACTCCTGGGATAAATGGAGAATCATGTGCCTCTCAGTCCTTTCTATCGAGGACGTGGAAGACATCTACCTATTTGGAACCGTGATCGCGGGGCACCTGCTGATTGGGCTAGGCATTGCTCTGGTGTATCGTCAAATTCGCAAGACGATGGCAGCCACTCAAGGAGCCCAAAGGCTGTTCGTCGCAATGGAAGGTTTGAGCCGGGCTGTGGGATCACAGACTGGGGCAATTTCTGAACTGAATCGCAAGATGGATCACATCATGGAAAAGCCGGTTAAAAGGGAAAAATTGGATATGAGAGCCAGCATGGACGAATAGAACAGACAAGCCATTGTAATGTCTGTTCGTGGAAAAACAAAAATCCTAATCTACGATTTGACTCCCTCGAATGGCCTTGACGCTGCAACAACAGGAGCAGGCTGTTCTGAAAATATCCCCCGAGGACTCCTCAATGATGGACGCTTTTGACCTCCCTCCCTCCTCAACGACACATGGAGTCGAACTTTTGCTTGCATGCAGAATGGCCTCAGGCATATGGACATTACATCAATACACCCAAGACAATGGGCATATACACACACACACCCCCACCCCAACCCCACGCCTCCACCGCTTGATTCCCCTTCGGGGTGATGGACGGCGGGCAGCGCTTTATAGCAGCAGTCGACCTCCAGGGTCCAACTCCCCCCCCCCGCTGTTGCGAGTTGTCGTGATTATATGTAACATGTTAATGTATGCATGCCATGGAGGTTTTTTCCCACTCCAGACTAGGCCCCCTTAGGAGCCCAGTCTAGATTGTACGTTTGTATTTTTTTACTCATCTTCTTCCCCAGCGTTTTCCCTTCCAATCTTTTATGGGCCGCCTTTGACGACCCATCAGTGTTCCTGTTCTGTAACTCTGTACACTGTTTGTTTGTCTAATCTTGAACGGGTTTGTGCTGAAAACATAGTTTTGTTGTACTTGTGCAATGACAATAAAGTCCTATCCTATTCTTTTGGGGTCTTTTTCGACATCTCGCATAGATGTGAAAGTCAACCAGCCTGTCGGACCGTGGCCACATTTGCCTACTGCCAGGTGAGAGATGCATGCATTATAACCCAACATTTACTTTTAGAAAGTTTGAGATGAAGCAGAAGCAGCCGCCGGCTCAGTGTGTCAACAATAGCAGCGTATGCTAGCATTAGCTCACTGCTATCAATGCGCCGTTAAAATAGTCAGTCTGCATTGGTGCTTGCTACATTTGGTTAGTTTTTAGGTCACGATATGTAAATGGGGTATCGTTAGTGCTTTCTGGATGTTTTTCGAGAGAGTATAATGAACCCAACAGAGGACCTTCGATCTGTTGATTCAATTGTTAGCTACTTATTTTTGATTTCGAATGCATACAAAAAAAACAAGAATATGTGTTCTTGTCTTACATAGGGATTGTGAATGATGAACACAGCATCTATTTTCAATTTGTGCATATTTCCAGTACGACTGATCTAATAACATGGTCAGAAAGCAGAAGCGTTACTACCGTAATGTCAATCTCTGAAAATAGCCGAAGGTATTTGAAGCGAAATATTCAAAATGGCCGACTGAATAAAAATAAAATAAATAAAGTAATAAAAAAAAAAAACAACATATATATATATATATATATATATATATATATATATATATATATATATATATTTTTTTTTTAAATCTGTCCTCTCTAATCCATTTCCCACTGTTTGTTACTCTCGGTGTCCCCAGCCGCTCAGGCAAATCATATTGTCTAAAAATGCATTTTCCAATCGCTAACATGACATCATTGGCAAGTGCGCGCTCTTTCAGTCAATTAATGCGCAAGGAATATATATATATATATATATATATATATATATATATATATATATATATATATATATATATATATATATATATATATATATATATAATTTATATAATATATATACAATTTGGCCCCTGGCCAAATTTTTTTAACCCAATGCGGCCCCTGAGTCAAAAAGTTTGGAGACCCCTGGTTTAATGGATATACTGAAACACGAATAAACATATAAAGTAAATTTGTTTTTCCCTCTACTGGTACTTTAAGCATGTTCAAAATGAATACAACCATGACCGTGACCAATGCTTTTACCATTTTAAAGGATTTAACGTCTATCCATCAATCCATTTTCTACCGCTTGTCCCTCTCGGGGTCATGAAGGTGCTGTAGCCTATCCCAGCTGCATTCGAGTGGAAGGCGGGGTACACCCTTCATTTGGATCATTAGGAATTTGAAACATTGAATATGTGTTTATTGAAAGAGAATAATAATATTTTGCTTGATTTAGGAATTTAATCAAAAATAAACTCTGTCTTAAAAATGTTTAGTATTTGTTTGCTATTAATTATATGTACCTTTGCTAAAATACAAAAGCGGTGATTTTTAAACTATATAGTGCAGACGCAAAAAACGATAAACGCTAATTTGTAAGTACCATTAAATCGTTACATCCACCAGGATGTAAAGGCAAATGTTCCACAAAAGCAACTTATATTCTGCATTTCCCTGTTGAATATTCCGTTTTACTTCAGAAACCGACAAGCGCCCCTGTCTTTGCGGCACAAAATGACAAGTCCATCAGTGCATCGAAATTTGATGACATCCAATATCAGCGCTCATGTTTGCTTACTTTGTGCCTGTATTGTCGTGTTTACAACTAAATTAAAGCATCAGTAATGAGTAACTTTGATTAATTCAGTGAGTGTGTGGTGCGATCGCCTACTGGGTGCAAGGAGAGATGCTGGCCTGATTAATTTGAGCGGTCTGTGAGAGCAAGAAAGGTTCACAGTGCGGTCGGAAAAAGGCAGTCTGTTGCCTATGTACATAATTTACAGGATACGTGTGTAGCCACTACTCCAGGGATAGGGAACCTATGTCTCTAGAGCCAGATGTGGCTCTTTTGATGACTGCATCTGGCTCTCAGATAAATCTTAGCTGACATTACTTAACAGGATAAGTAATGAATAATTCCGCTGGTAATCACAGTGTTAAAATAACGTTCAAAATATAAAACATTTTCATGCGTTTTAATCCATCCATCCGTTTTCTACCGCACCTGTTCAAGAAGTCGCATTAATGGTAAGAAGTATTTTATTTATTATTGGTTAGCTTCAGAATAACAACGTTATTAAAAAGAATGAGATACTTATTATACTCTAAAAATGTTGGTCTTACTTAAAAATGCACACATTTAGTTGTATTTAGTGTTAAAACAAAATATTATATGGCTCTCACAGAAATACATTTTAAAATATTTGGCTTTCATGGCTCTCTCAGCCAAAAAGGTTCCCGACCCCTGCACTACTCTCTACAGCGGTCGATGTAAACCCCGGACCCCCCTGTCCAGGAGGTGTTTGTTTGGATTAAAATAATGAATTACAATGATGGCACGATGTAGAATTAGTCTGCGTTTGCAAATAAACTTTAAGAGTTTTCTGTTTTTGCAGCAAAATTAGTACAAAATTATAAAAACAAAATTTTTGTAATAAATGTGCATTTTCTAAATTGCAACCCACATAAACGGGATGGCTGTTTTATGAAAAGCTCAACCAAAACTCATTGATTTACTGAAAATGGAGATACAGTCGTGGTCAAAAGTTTACATACACTTGTAAAGGACATAATGTCATGGCTGCCTTGAGTTTCCAATAATTTCTACAACTCTTATTTGTTTGTGATAGAGTGATTGGAGCACATACTTGTTTGTCACAAAAAACATTCATGAAGTTTGGTTCCTTTATGAATTTATTATGAGTCTACTGAAAATGTGACCAAATAATAACATTGCTGTATGTATACTTTTGACCAGTGATGTGCGGTGAGGTTGATGGCTGGTGAGGCACTGACTTCATCACAGTCAGATTTACAAACATATGAAGCCTAAAGAGTATCTTATTCACCATTTGATTGGCAGCAGTTAACGGGTTATGTTTAAAAGCTCATACCAGCATTCTTCCCTGCTTGGCACTCAGCATCAAGGGTTGGAATTGGGGGTTAAATCACCAAAAATGATTCCGCGGCGCCGCTGCTGCCCACTGCTCCCCTCACCTCCCAGGGGGTGAACCAGGGGATGGGTCAAATGCAGAGGACAAATTTCATTACACCTAGTGTGTGTGTGACAATCATTGGTACTTTAACTTAACTTTAACTTTACACATACAAACTGTAGCACACAAAAAAGCACATTTAATAAAAAAAATGTTATTATGGTCTTACCTTTACTTAGAACTTAAGTCCATGCGCCGCAACTAAAGCCCTCACTTAAACTTTCCACGTGCAAGATTGAATCTATTTAAAAAAGTGTAACCGAGGGTTTATAAATGTTGCCTATACTGTATGAAACTACAAAATAACAAACACGGAGGCTCCAGTTTACACGAGGACCACTTTATTTACATTCTTTCAAAAACCTCCGCAACGTGACATCACTTCCGCTCTTAGCGCCTTCAAAATAAGAGCTCAAGGCATATACTGTATAACAGCGCATAACAGGAACTTAACATCACAAAGAGGAAAGCCCATGAAAATAGGTTACAAAAGTTATTTAATAAGAAGCCAAAAAGTGCAAAAACAATAATGTTCGTGTTGGAGGAGTTGTGAATTAGGTACACCTGCAGTCTGCAGGTGTATCTAATGTTGTGTCCCTGCAGTCATCCACAACTCCTCCAACACCAACATTATTGTTTTTGCACTTTTTGGCTTCTTATGAAATAATTTGTTTAAATAGATTCAATCTTGCACGTGGAAAGTTTAAGTGTGGGCTTTAGTTGATATAACAATTATACGGCGGGGGTGCAGGAGGCGAGCCTCAGCCAGTGCGTCTTTTGCAGCCGTTTTATGATCGCTCAGCACAAGAAATGCTTTACACACATACAGTTGTTGACAAAATACACTGTACATTATATACCTCAGCTAACTAAACTATGGAAATGTATAATATAGTTCATATAGCAATACAGTCTCACTGCACAGCAGGCCAGCAGTTAGCCGAGTCATTGCGCAATCCATGTTGCGGCACTGAGTGACGTGCCTCAACTGGCTGCTGTTCACCGCACCGTCTCTTCTCAGTATTTGAACGGCAAATGTGAAAATTCAGCGATTTTGAATAAAAATAATCTAAAACTGGTGAAGTTAAATGGAAAATAACTTTATAGTATAATCACTGGATACATATAACAATTTAATTTTTTTTTTTTCTTTTTACATTTTTTTTCTTTCCTCACTGCTTTTGACCCAGCAGATTTGGTCACATTTTCAGTAGACCCATGATAAATTCATAAAAGAACCAAACTTCATGAATGTTTTTGTGACCAAAAAGTATGTGCTCCAATCATTCAATCACAAAAAAATAAGAGTTGTAGAAATTATTGGAAACCCAACACAGCCATGACATTATGTTCAGTGGAAGAGTGACCGTGCGCGACCCGAGGGTCCCTGGTTCAATCCCCACCTAGTACCAACCTCGTCATGTCCGTTGTGTCCTGAGCAAGACACTTCACCCTTGCTCCTGATGGGTGCTGGTTAGCGCCTTGCATGGCAGCTCCCTCCATCAGTGTGTGAATGTGTGTGTGAATGGGTAAATGTGGAAGTAGTGTCAAAGCGCTTTGAGTACCTTGAAGGTAGAAAAGCGCTATACAAGTACAACCCATTTATCATTATTTATCATTTATTCTTTACAAGTGTATGTAAACTTTTGACCATGACTGTATATGTTTTGGTGTCTGAACTCTTTAGATTATCTTTGCTTCTAAAAATATAGGTAATTTACAAGTAAGATTCTAACATGGGATTCAAGTGATTATTGCAGCTCTTCCATTTAAGAGCTCTCTTGGGGGTACCTGCATGTAATGGTACTATAACCTACCGTCAAAAAAAAATAAATGTATGCCTTTGTGGCTTTACTTGCAATAAATCAAAATGACATAATTATGATTTTCCCCTGCCTGTGCCACATTAATGTTTGGAGATTTTAGATTCCTTAGGGGAAGCAATCTTGATGTGGATGTAAACCAAGCAGATCTACCTCAAATGATACTTTTAAATGTGCTCTGTTGGATTAGGATGGTTATAGAACGTTTTTTCCTTGAAGATGTCAATTAGACAGCTAACAACAAAAAAAGGAAGAAAACAAGGCCATCAAGCATTTGCAATATTTTATAGAGATAAAAAAAAAGAGCAAACAAACCAATAAAGAAATTGCGGAGGTTGAAAACAATTTAGTTATCAGAAAAAGTCATTCAAAATTGTTTTATTTCTGATATTTGAACATATTTACCTTTTGTTTTAGCTCCCTGAAAACAACATATTTACCTTGTTTTCCCCCCATTTTTTGGTCATTTGCCTGTATCACCTCGTCCTTCTCGGCCGTGTGTGTATGACATCAATAACCGTGATGATATGGAGCTTTGAAGACGAATAGTGCCGCGAGTCTGGCTTTAAGTGACTCCTGTGTTTCACAAGACCAACCACAAGAGTCCTTGGGAGCCCGTGTATTAATCCACCAGATTTATGACTAAATCTGTCACGGTTGGGAAGACACTACCCTCAACCTTTCTAACACACATCCCTGAGAGAAATACACACGCCTGGACTAAACATGGTCTAAACATACTTTTGTAGAACGTAACAGTTGAGACAAACCTGTTAATTGCTGCTCCCATATAATTAGACCATGACAAATACGGTTTTAGGGATGGCGTGGCTCAGTTGGTAGAGCGGCCGTGCCAGCAACTTGAGGGTTCTAGGCTCGATTCCAGCTTCCGCCACTGTGTCTTGGGCATGACACTTTACCCTAGCTCCCAGTGTCACCCTCACTGGTTTAAATGTCGCTTAAATGTGGATAACGGGTTTCACAATGTAAAGTGCTTGGAGTCTCTAGAGAAAAAAGTGCTATACAAATATAATTCACATTTTAGAAAATGTTCAAAATGTACTGTGTGCACTTGCAATGCAATGGCATTAATTTCCACTTCTTTGTATATCATGTTTTATTAGTCATAAACTTTAGAACCAAGGGATTTTCTGATAATTTGTGACCCAATGAAATATTCTTCAATGGCCAACTCAGTCACTGATTTGAAAGCATTTTTAGAGAGGGAATTCATTATGATATAAACATGCACTTTATATTTCTGTGAACTCAAAGTGATTCAGAGAGGTAATGATCATATTGTTGTGAAACATCTTAAACTGCAGCTAAATGTATACACTCAAGTGTCTAGATGATGTATTAATGCAAATTTGTTAAATAAAAAAAAAAAGAAGTTATTATACAAATCTAGGCTTGACTGTATAAGGTAGGGGTGTCATAAAATAGTCTACTATTTGACGATTAAATTCGGAGAAGTCTGATTCGACGATCAACCTTGCGGTTGAATTGCCAGACATTGAACCCTATGGACAATGAACCCAGTGAGTTGAGTACCAGAGGTGTAGCTTTGACCAGTTTGCTCAAGCAGGAGCCCCGCCTCACTGCTCCATTCTGGTAACAGTAATGATTCTTCCACAGATTCACCTATGACCCATTGAGTCTTTTCGGCCATAAAGGGTGGCTTCCCAAATCGAATACGTATTTATACTGAGCTCTTTCCAGCTCACACAATCATTGATGACATGTCCACAAGGCTAACTCGTTGCTGACTATCATACATGACGAACTCCACAATGTTATATAAACTCTTCACTCATGGTACTGCTGTTTGCTTAAAAGTGCGGTGTTTGGCCTGCAATCCATTGGCATATTTTCACTTTTGGCCCTTAGGGGCAAAACGTTTGGGCACCACTGCTCTAGATAGTAAACTTTGATCGTCTCCTCAACGCTTCGCCAGAGCCGACTCCAATGGGAGCGATCAAAGTACCTCACTAAACCATCCAATCTATACCGTGTTTGTTTATCTGAGTGAAACGAAAAAGGCTTAACTTTTTGTTTGAGGAGAAAAAAGTCGCAAATTAGATAATTTTATTTGTGGGGATTCTCATTATCACCTTTCTTAAACACAACAAAAAGAAAACAACGCCATAGATTTTGCCCAAAGTCCAAAATCTTTTAACTATGAGTAAAATCTAACGAATCAGATTTGACTATGAAAACCTTTAGTTGAAGACAGCCGTAGTATAGTATAAGGTGCATCACACCATACATAATGTGTCTTTTTTTAGATTACACCTCTAATGTCTGGGGGTCTGTGTCTTTAATTATTATTAGGGATAGGTACTTTTTACATTTAAACTAATACGGTACCAATTACCGCTACCTGGAAACCGATACCTGTACTCAACTGCACCAGTTTTCGGTACTTTTGTGCGTGTTAATGTGTTTATAAATGTTAATTTGTTTAATATTAAAATCTCATTTTTTATTTAACATGTAACTGTGCTGTCCACTTGTTATATCATGTTTTTTTACACTTCTGAATCTCATTTGCAAGTATTATATGTGCATGCATAATACATATATTAAGATTTAAAATCAACCCAATGTGGAATAAACTGGACAATGGGAAGTTGATGACATAAACATTAGGTTTGAGAATGTATGACAAATAGTAGTTAAAAACTATTAAGAGTGGAACGATTAATCAATATATCGATTTATATTCCTTAGATTTAACTACATCTCTGTGCTCGGCAAGTTTGCCTTCCAGGAGATAGGTATCGATCCAACATTGTTTTAAAAGGAAACTGTTTGATTTTACCAATACTAGAAAAAAGAAAACATTGGATTTAAGATCGGTGGACTTTATATGAAGTTTAGCTCTTTTGATGATAAGGACGTTAAACGTTACTCGAGTCTGTATGCCTGTCTGTCGTCAAAACAAGAATGGTGGATACCTACGGTGGCTGAGAAAAGTAACAACAAATGCAAACGAGACAAGACCATGTTATAAATTACAACATAACAACTTTCAGCTACAAAGCCACATCAAATACGAACACCACAACACAAGGGACGCAATGGAAGTGACGGCGGAGCAAGTTACGGTGATGGAACCACTTCCTGATCATAATATATTAGTATTATTAAAAAAGTTATTTTTGACCGAAAAAGTGGTCACACTTTTTCAACTTTGTTCATTAAACCGTTTTCAACTTTCCGTCTCAGGAAGTCGTTGAGTGGCCAAAACTTGTCCACTGCCACTTCCGTTGCATCTTTGTATTGACGTGGTTTGGTTTATACTGTAGTTGATGCATTATGACTTCATGTTGTTGTGTTGTGGCATTTCCTAGTCACTGCCGTTGTGTCCTTGGGCACGATACTTTACCCACCTGCTCCCAGTGCCACCCACACTGGTTTAAATGTAACTTAGATTTTGGGTTACAAAGCACTGTATAAATATAATTCACTTCACTTCACTTGTATTTGTAGTGACTGTTCCCTACTACGGTAGCTGTTTATTAAAATGAGAGCAATACCAGGTCAAACTGCTGCTCATTTAAGCTGAAAAGACTTGGTTAAACATCATTTTTTTAAATTACTCTATTTTGTATTTGTATTATTTCTATGTCAAAAACAACAGTAAAAATAGCAGTTAAATCTACTGTTGATTCGACTTGAAGAGATCTTGGTTGCACTTTGTTTATGACAACATTGTATTATTTTATGTTGAAAAACAAAACCAGAAGTAGAATGTAAATCTACTGTTAAAATATTGCTTGACTATTAAACATGTGAACAGAAAATGTTTTCGCTTGTTTGCACTTTATTCAAATTAGATGTGAATGCATCGACCATTAATTGCTGTTTAGTTGTTGGTTTATTCATTTATATCTAATTACCTTAGAAGGAATAACAGGACTTTAGGAAACTCCCCCGGCCGTATACAGCACCCGGTATCTATTACAAGTTGCACTGCTTAATTTTTTTTTGGGGCGAAAAATGTACTGAATCAATTTCAACTCACAGAATAATTTGGATTGCATCATTAAAAAAAAATAATACCGTCCCTGAATCGTATTGACAACCACACATTCTTAATTGAATCAAATTGTTGTTAAAACAAATCGTTAGAACCCTAAAAACTGTGTTGCGCAAAAAAACAATTAAAAAGTCAAAGATCAATAGGAGCACAGTATTGAATCGAATATTACATTTGGAGATTGACTGGTATTCCTGCAGAACCAAAATTGTGTTTGTCAACTGTGCATACGTTAGAAAGGAAATTAATTGTTTTGGGATAGGCTCCAGAACCCCGCCACCCTGAAAGGGACACGAGAAAATGGATGAATGGATGTTCAGTGACATTGTCATGCTTTTCTTTTGTTCAACTTTCCATTCAAAGTGTCCAGTGTTTTTGACATTTCTGCTCGTCCAGATGTACAAACCCCGTTTCCATATGTTTTGGAAATTGTGTTAGATGTAAATATAAACGGAATACAATGATTTGCAAATCATTTTCAACCCATATTCAGTTGAATATGCTACAAAGACAACATATTTGATGTTCAAACTGATAAACATTTTTTTTTTTTGCAAATAATCATTAACTTTAGAATTTGATGCCAGCAACACGTGACAAAGAAGTTGGGAAAGGTGGCAATACATACTGATAAAGTTCAGGAATGGTCATCAAACACTTATTTGGAACATCCCATAGGTGTGCAGGCTAATTGGGAACAGGTGGGTGCCATGATTGGGTATAAAAAATTCCCAAAAAATGCTCAGTCTTTCAAAAGAAAGGATGGGGCGAGGTACACCCCTTTGTCCACAACTGCGTGAGCAAATTGTCAAACGGTTTAAGAACAACGTTTCTCAAAGTGCAATTGCAAGAAATTTAGGGATTTCAACATCTACGGTCCATAATATCATCAAAAGGTTCAGAGAATCTGGAGAAATCACTCCACGTAAGCGGCATGGCCGGAAACCAACATTGAATGACCGTGACCTTCAGTCCCTCAGACGGCACTGTATCAAAAACCGACATCAATCTCTAAAGGATATCACCACATGGGCTCAGGAACACTTCAGAAAACCACTGTCACTAAATACAGTTTGTCGCTACATCTGTAAGTGCAAGTTAAAGCTCTACTATGCAAAGCGAAAGCCATTTATCAACAACATCCAGAAACGCCGCCAGTTTCTCTGGGCCCGAGATCATCTAAGATGGACTCATGCAAAGTGGAAAAGTGTTCTGTGGTCTGACGAGTCCACATTTCAAATTGTTTTTGGAAATATTCGACATCATGTCATCCGGACCAAAGGGGAAGCGAACCATCCAGACTGTTATTGACGCAAAGTTCAAAAGCCAGCATCTGTGATGGTATGGGGGTGCATTAGTGGCCAAGGCATGGGTAACTTACACATCTGTGAAAGCACCATTAATGCTGAAAGGTACATAGAGGTTTTGGAACAACATATGCTGCCATCTAAGCGCCGTCTTTTTCATGGACGCCCCTGCTTATTTCAGCAAGACAATGCCAAGCCACATTCAGCACGTGTTACAACAGCGTGGCTTCGTAAAAAAAGAGTGCGGGTACTTTCCTGGCTCGCATGCAGTCCAGACCTGTCTCCCATCGAAAATGTGTGGCGCATTATGAAGCATAAAATACGACAGCGGAGACCCCGGACTGTTGAACGACTGAAGCTGGACATAAAACAAGAATGGGAAAGAATTCCACTTTCAAAGCTTCAACAATTAGTTTCCTCAGTTCCAAATCGTTTGAGTGTTGTTAAAAGAAAAGGTGATGTAACACAGTGGTGAACATGCCCTTTCCCAACTACTTTGGCACATGTTGCACCCATGAAATTCTAAGTTAATTATTATTTGCAAAAAAAAAATAAAGTTTATGAGTCAACTATCTTGTCTTTGTAGTGCATTCAATTGAATATGGGTTGAAAAGGATTTGCAAATCATTGTATTCCGTTTATATTTACATCTAACACAAATTCCCAACTCATATGGAAAAGGGGTTTGTATTTCATTGCTTTTTTCTCTGCCTGCCTTTTTTGTTGTTAGCGTAAACTGAGTTCTCTGTTTTTCGCTTTTGGTATACCCTGTTGCTCCATTGCTTGTTCTTTAAGTGGCTTTTTGCATATTTTTCCAAATGCTCTATTTTGCACCTCACATTTTGCTCTGCCCTTTCTGAGACCGACAAAACATTAATATAATAAAACAAATAAAAACATTGTTAAATAAATAAAAACCTAACGTGAAAACAAGTCATAGATCAGACCCAACTAAATAGTATTGTGTCTTTTTGTGGTTTGCTCAAGGCAAAGCCTGTAACCTTAGTAAACAATTACGTATACACGAATATTTAACGGGTATAAATTATGGTTACTCTAGGCCAGTATTATGATACAAACCCAACCCCCGCATAAAAAAACAAACCACTGTTTTTGTTTATCAGCGTGAATTCAGTTCTGTTGATATGAATCACTGTTTCACCCCTTGTCCAATGGCGTGATTAAGCTCAGTCAAAAACATGCCAACCCTCCCAAATTTTCCGGGAGACTCCCGAATTCCAGTGCCTCTCCCGAAAATCTCCCGATTTCCTGCCGGACAACTATATTGGGGGCGTGCCTTAAAGGCACTGCCTTTAGCGTCGTCTCTCACCTGAAAAGGAGACTATTATATATGTCTCCGTTATCCATAGGTTTATCAATAACCCATAAAGTAGGCAGGCACGGAACTATTTCTCAGCGTGTGTTTATTCCAGCCGGCACGTTAATACACTGACACACAATATCCGGATTCCCATCATGTATTTCTTCAAAACTACGACAAGTTGTACTATCCAAAATTTCCAGCCGGACAAACAATATTGGGGGCGTGCCTTAAAGGCACTGCCTTTAGCGTCCTCTCACCTGAAAAGGAGACTATTATATATGTCTCCGTTATCCATAGGTTTATCTATAACCCATAGCACGGTGGCCGAATGGATATAGTCACTCATGAACGGTCAGAGAAGCACAAAGCTGGTCACAGCCCAGTATTATGGGCCACCTTGCAAGCAACATTCCGTTCTCATTTGCGGATGTTTTCAACAAATCCGTGAAGGATATGTTCCCGGATTCAGAGATCGCTCGCCAGTACTCAAATGGCAGAACAAAAACTACTCAAATAGTGAAAGGTAAGTGTTATTTTTTTTTTTTTTTAAAGTAAGCAGCAAGTACAGTACAGTTAGTAGAACAACAGTGTTTTCATTACTGTACTAACATATATATATATATATATATATATATATATATATATATATACATACATACATACATACAGGTAAAAGCCAGTAAATTAGAATATTTTGAAAAACTTGATTTATTTCAGTAATTGCATTCAAAAGGTGTAACTTGTACATTATATTTATTCATTGCACACAGACTGATGCATTCAAATGTTTATTTCATTTAATTTTGATGATTTGAAGTGGCAACAAATGAAAATCCAAAATTCCGTGTGTCACAAAATTAGAATATTACTTAAGGCTAATACAAAAAAGGGATTTTTAGAAATGTTGGCCAACTGAAAAGTATGAAAATGAAAAATACTTGGTTGGACAATACTCAATACTTGGTTGGAGCTCCTTTTGCCTCAATTACTGCGTTAATGCGGCGTGGCATGGAGTCGATGAGTTTCTGGCACTGCTCAGGTGTTATGAGAGCCCAGGTTGCTCTGATAGTGGCCTTCAACTCTTCTGCGTTTTTGGGTCTGGCATTCTGCATCTTCCTTTTCACAATACCCCACAGATTTTCTATGGGGCTAAGGTCAGGGGAGTTGGCGGGCCAATTTAGAACAGAAATACCATGGTCCGTAAACCAGGCACGGGTAGATTTTGCGCTGTGTGCAGGCGCCAAGTCCTGTTGGAACTTGAAATCTCCATCTCCATAGAGCAGGTCAGCAGCAGGAAGCATGAAGTGCTCTAAAACTTGCTGGTAGACGGCTGCGTTGACCCTGGATCTCAGGAAACAGAGTGGACCGACACCAGCAGATGACATGGCACCCCAAACCATCACTGATGGTGGAAACTTTACACTAGACTTCAGGCAACGTGGATCCTGTGCCTCTCCTGTCTTCCTCCAGACTCTGGGACCTCGATTTCCAAAGGAAATGCAAAATTTGCTTTCGTCAGAAAACATGACTTTGGACGACTCAGCAGCAGTCCAGCTCTTTTTTTCCTTAGCCCAGGTGAGACGCTTTTCGCGCTGTTTCTTGGTCAACAGTGGCTTGACACGAGGTATGCGGCAGTTGAAACCCATGTCTTTCAAGCGTCTCTTGGTGGTGGATCTTGAAGCACTGACTCCAGCAGCTGTCCACTCTTTCTGAATCCCCCCCACATTTTTGAATGGTTTTTTTTTCACAATCTTGACCAGGGCGCGGTGATCCCTATCGCTTGTACACTTTTTCTGACCACAGTTTTTCCTTCCCTTTGCCTCTCCATTAATGTGTTTGGACACAGAGCTCTGAGAACAGCCAGCCTCTTCAGCAATAACCTTTTGTGTCTTTCCCTCCTTGTGCAATGTGTCGATGGTTGCCTTTTGGACAGCTGTCAAATCTGAAGTCTTCCCCATGTTTGTGTAGGCTTCAGAACTGGACTGAGAGACCATTTAAAGCCCTTTGCAGGTGTTTTGAGTTAATCAGCTGATTAGTTTGTGGCACCAGGTGTCTTCAAAATTTAACCCTTACACAATATTCTAATTTTGTGACACACGGAATTTTGGATTTTCATTTGTTGCCACTTCAAATCATCAAAATTAAATGAAATAAACATTTGAATGCATCAGTCTGTGTGCAATGAATAAATATAATGTACAAGTTACACCTTTTGAATGCAATTACTGAAATAAATCAAGTTTTTCAAAATATTCTAATTTACTGGCTTTTACCTGTATATAAACAAGAAATACTTTAATTTCAGTGAATTCTAGCTATAAATATACTCCTCCCCCTTAACCCCGCCCCTCCCATCCCCAATCTCCCCAATTCGGTTGTCTCAAGGTTGGCAAGTATGGTCATAAACACAGAAGTCATTTCTGCTGAAGACTTTCTTATGCACTCAAATAGTGACATTATGAATACACTGAGTGGCAAAGCAATGACCAACCGATCACTTTGCGAAAAGTCGGGCAGTGAAGCACATTAGTCATCTCACGCGTTGCTGAGAAGAGACGGACCTGCCACTGCAGATTCACATGCAGCTCTGGTCACTCTCAAATGGCTCACGAAGGATTGCAACTCGTTTCTATCAGCCTTGCATTTTTCTCTTTCTCTCTTTTGTTTTTGTCATCCTCTCATCAGCTTCTGTTCTGCCTGTTGAGGCCAGAGAGACAAACACGGGCAGCCCTGATTGGACTGGACAGGTGGCTGTGTGGTAGTGATGGTTGGAGAGTGACAGCCGAACCGGTCTGCTCAGTCATTGTCAGGCGACTCCCAACCAAAAGCGCATCACTCGAACCAACATGTCCATCAACACTGACACTTTGTGATGTCCGCTTAGTTCAGTAAGTCTTTCTGTTCTTCTCTCAACATTCGACCTTGCTGTTCGCTCCTTAATACAGTTTTGTTTTTATTATGTCGTTTACCTTTTGTTTTTCACACCACAAACATTCAGACTCTTGTATATTGGCCTTTGGGTGACCTCACTTGAGCTGGCTATTACCTCAGACTGTGCTTAAATCATGGTCAGGTAATGGAACATGTCACCCTCAATATGAGGCCACACACAAACAGTCACAGTGAAACAAAAGGGTCCTGATGCTTTTTCCTTCCCCTTTATGCATATAATACCGTGGTGCCTTGGTTTTCCTACACTTTTTGTATAATTTGGCAAATAAATTTGCCAAAAGTTTGCCATGGTTTGTGTATGCTGCCTTGGTTATCGTACGACAAAACATTACCTGTAACAAACTACACCAAGGGTAACCAAACTTTTTGCCTCGGGCACCAGAATGCGTTAAAAGAATTTGGCCAAGGGCCCGGGCTATCTATTCTTTTATATATACCATATTTACCGGACCAATAGCCGCCACTTTTTTCAAACGCTTTGGACTCTGCGGCTTAAAGGGGAACATTATCACAATTTCAGAAGGGTTAAAACCATTAAAAATCAGTTCCCAGTGGCTTATTTTATTTTTCGAAGTTTTTTTCAAAATTTTACCCATCACGCAATATCCCTAAAAAAAGCTTCAAAGTGCCTGATTTTAACCATCGTTATATATACCCGTCCATTTTCCTGTGACGTCACATAGTGATGCCGATACAAACAAACATGGCGGCTAGAACAGCAATGTATAGCGACATTAGCTCGGATTCAGACTCGGATTTCAGCGGCTTAAGCGATTCAACAGATTACGAATGTATTGAAAGAAGAAACTGAAGCTATTGAGCCATATCGGTTTGAACCGTATGCAAGCGAAACCGACGAAAACGACACGACAGCCAGCGACACGGGAGAAAGCGAGGACGAATTCGGCGATCGCCTTCTAACCAACGATTGGTATGTGTTTGTTTGGCATTAAAGGAAACTAACAACTATGAACTAGGTTTACAGCATATGAAATACATTTGGCAACAACATGCACTTTGAGAGCGCAGACAGCCCAGTTTTCATCAATTAATATATTCTGTAGACATACCCTCATCCGCTCTCTTTTCCTGGGGGTCTGGCGGCAGATTTCTTTGACTTTATCGTTGGAAATGCATCTGCTTTGAGTGTCGCAGGATATCCACACATTCTTGCCATCTCTGACGTAGCATAGCTTTCGTCGGTAAAGTGTGCGGAACAAACGTCCAATTTCTTGCCCCTTTCGCATCTTTGGGCCACTGGTGCAACTTGAATCCGTCCCTGTTCGTGTTTTTACACCCTCCGACAACACACCGACGAGGCATGATGTCTCCAAGGTACGAAAAACAGTCGAAAAAACGGAAAATAACAGAGCTGATTTGACTCGGTGTTTGAGAAAATGGCGGATTGCTTCCCGATGTGACGTCACGTTGTGACGAGAGCGAATAATAGAAAGGCGTTTAATTCGCCAAAATTCACCCACTTAGAGTTCGGAAATCGGTTAAAAAAATATATGGTCTTTTTTCTGCAACATCAAGGTACATATTGACGTTTACATAGGTCTGGTGATAATGTTCCCCTTTAAAATATGTTGCAGCTAATTCATAGATTTTTCTTTGCTAAAGGCCATAAGGTTTTGTCACCGCCAGAGACACTGAAAAGGTATGTCATTGTTTGTGCTATGGCGCTATCTTTTGGACGTGTTCGCTGCAGGCACTATGGGCTGAAAATGTACTTAGTGGTCCGTGCCTTGAACTGGAAATATAACAGTCTATAGCAGGGGTCGGCTCCTCGGCGATGCCCAGGAAGTCGTTTGTCGCCCGGTACGCTGAGTCAGCCCGTAATGTGCGCCCTGGAGGCGGTCACTTCTTCAGCAGCAGCGAGAGGTTTCTGCTCATAAAGCTATAGGTTTTGGTGCGCGGTGGGATGCAGGGTAGAAGCGCAGAAGAGCCCATGGACACTAGTGGTGATGAATCGGGCGGTTTCGCCTCGACTGTCGTTGTCCGCGCCATCTACTGCCAGCTGTTTCGTCGGCGAAACTTTGCAGGTCGGGTTCGACTGTAAAGTTTCTGTAACGGCCACTTTGTCTGCGTTGGTTGGAAGTTTCTCCCGTTGTTCTCGCTGCACGGGAGGACGCAGGTGGAAGTGGACCTTAAAAGGCAACCTCTCGGCACCGATTTGGAGCTCATTGCAATCGTCTCACGGAGGGATAAGTAAGTAAGGGATAGTGATGTGCGATACCACGGATTTTTTTTACCATACCGAGTAAAATTCAAAGAACATTGCCAGTAAGATTTGGTATCCAAAACTATAATTGACATTGTTGAAAAACTTTTATTGACACTGAACAAGTTTTGGCAACAAATAAATGCAAACATTGAAAAAAGACAATCTTTTTTCTGAATGTTTTTGATGCCAATATTCATATTTTTGTACACTTTTATTTATTTTGTGTGTTTCAAAGGTTTTTATGATCGCTTCTCTCTTTTCCGATTTTGTTTCTTTTTTTTTCGGATTTCGGTTCTTTTTTTTTACAGTATCAAAATAATGGCAGTGTTTTAGCTTGAAGGGCGGGCGCCTGTGGGCGGGGCTTATAACAAGTTTCCTCGCAGGCAGTTTTACTGGACGGTAAAAACACTGGAGAAGAAGAAAGGAGGACCGAAAGTGTATAAATCGAGTGTAAAAGTTATGACATATTTGTGTTAACTTAGCCATACTTTGAGGATGTAGTACAGGGGTGCCCACACGTTTTCAGCAGGCGAGCTACTTTCCAAATGACCAAGTCAAGGTGCTCTACTTCATCTTCATATATATATATATATATATATATATATATATATATATATATATACACAGTGTTTCCCACAGGACAGGCATCTATTTGTGGTGGTGTGGTTGGGGGGTGGGGGGTGGCGGCGGCAGCGGCGATGACCAAGAAGAACGCGGAGTTGGAATATAATTACAACACTTTATGTACATATTTATATACAGATTTGAACAATTAGTTATTCACTGAAATATATTTATTAATTGTGGTTCTTACAAAAAATATATCTTATAAAATATAAAAGCTAAAATGTCTCTTAAAGCTCTGCCCCTTTAATTAGTGCATACTAAATAATTTAACTTTAGCCTACTACTACAACCATATTATTTACCAGCAACATAAAGTGAAACAGAGGCAGAGGTGTCCTGCCAGTCAGTCAACCTCCTCCTCCTCCTCCTCCTCCTGCTGCTGAACAGATCGCACTGGAGCTAGTCTCGCTCGCCAGACCTTCCTCCAGAGAAGAGGGAGACACTGGAGCTTACCGTGCTGGGTGTTATACAGCCATGACTTAAATTGTGGCATTTTTAGCCATTCTGGATCGAACCCAGTTGCTCTATGTTTTGTCGTGGTCCTCTCTATAAGGCACATAATATAAAATAGGACCCTTTTCATGAGAAAAGTGCATTTCTGATCTGACCCTGCTTTATTTTTCAGTGTTTGCTGAGTCTCACCTGTTGCCTCTGCCCTAGCTGGCTCTACATGCTGCCTGTCTTCCTCCTCTCCTACAACATCTGCGTACTTACTATCCCTTCCTCCTCACCCTCTCTTACTGCTTCAGCTGCGGCACTAGTTGAAGCCTGGAAATATTGAAAGCAAATTAATTTTCACACTGATGGATGTCTGTTCACTTTCCTTATGAGATTTCTAAGTGTCTACACCGTTTTGATAATACCTCCTGTGGTCCGGACTGTAGGCCTACCTCCTCTCCAAGTCGAGCCCTTTTCGGCCGTTGAAAACATTTTTCTATACTCATCTGTGTGAAGGAGTGAACATCCAACATTAGAATTTATTACTAACGAGCAGAACCGCTCTATGTACAGTGCCGTCTAACCTTAAGCGGCCGCAGCTCAACACATGCAGGGTTCAACGTTAAGGTTTTTTTCTACTTGCCCGACTTCTCAAATCTACTTGCCCCAATATTTTTACTTGTCCTGCCTAGGTTTTTTTCTGGCTGTGTAGTGCTCATGGCTTATATCTTACTAAAATTCTTCCCGTTGACTATTTACAACACTACACAGTATGTATTATTATTATTATCTATAATTACATTTAAATGGCATTGCATACATGTAAAATTAAATGCTATTTCACATTATTTGACCAGTAGCAGTTATACCCATCTGAACAGGTCAGCCACCTGTTTAAAGCCCGATCACAGTTGAAATCTTGAAATGAAGGGCCTTTAATGGCCAAAACATTAACCTGGACAACATTTTAACAGCTGGTTGGCTCAGATTTTATTATTTTCATTGCATTCACATGCTGCAGTGGACATTGGACAATTATCTTCAGTTTTTTTCATGCTCGTCGGTATTGTAACACGTGACTGTTACTACGTGCGTCTGCCGCGGACTCCGAGTCAAACAGCGGCGGTGTTAATGAAGCAGCGTCAGGCTGCTCACCGTCAGTGAAACGCTCGGTGAAATCGCGGATTAACGTTAAATATATGACGAGCCGCGAGCGATGCAGCTATAACCTATCTACCAATAACCTATATTACCCTCGTATTTTGTTCCGGTCGGTCCGTTTTTCTTTTACTCCGTCGTCGTCTTCTTCTTCTTCTTCTTCTTCTTCTTCTGGCCTATCATAGTGAAGATTGATGATCACTAATAAAATCGCGATCGACGTAATAGGCACCCCTGATGTAGTATAAACGGTACAGAAATGGATTATGTATTTTTTTATTTACAAACAATGAGGTGCTAACATGATAGAAAGTGTTAGTTAGTTAGTTAGTTAGTTAGTTATGATACCTGCAGTTCTAACAGCAGACAAGGTTTGGCGTTGCTGCTAGTGGAGATTCACTTTCGGCTTGGCGGGATGTAAAAACATGTCATTCATTTAAAGGTATCACATTATGTGCGTGCTAATGTTTCTTGTATTATTTTCTCTCTGTGATGAAATATCCACTTTGAAAGTATTGCAAGTTGCTTTGTTTTAATCCTTTCTCGTGAATAACCCTTCAACATTTGCTTTGTGCTTGGTGACGTCTCACGCACCCACAGGAATCGGTAAGGGAATTGTTAGCAAAACTGGCAAATAATTCCCAGGAATTTAAACGCTGGGAGCCAGTTCTCAACAAGAACGGGTTTATATTCCCATCCCTATTATTATAACTAGATAAGTACTTGGTGCAACCTCCCAATAGTAAATAATCTTGTAAAAAAATTCTGATCACCCTGTAAATCTAATCACTAGTACTTGTTCCTTATCCCATTTTGGACATTATATTAAAATGTCATCAAAATCCACCCATAACTTTTTGATTTATGTTGCTAACATACACAGAAAAACCATGGCAGTACACAAACCAGACATGCTAAGTCTAACCAAGGGGTGTCAAAGTCAATTATCTATGGCTCCCGGGACGATATTTGATTAGTTTTAGAACCGGCCCGCAGACCACAGCCACCCATACTTGCCAACTCTCCCGAATTTTCCGGGAGACTCCCGAATTTCAGTGCCTCTCCCGAAAATCTCCGGGACAACCATTCTCCCAAATTTCTCCCAATTTCCAGCCGGACAACAAAGGCACGCCCCCTCCAGGTCCATGCGGACCTGAGTGAGGACAGCCTGTCGTCACGTCCGCTTTTCCGCTATATAAACAGTGTGCCGGCCCAGTCACGTTATAACATCTACGGCTTTTGGAGAGTGCACAACTGCACACACAACAATCAGGAGACGAAGCAGAAGAACGAAGAAGAGACAGTCATGGCGACGACGAGTAAGAAGAAGTATGCTTGCAAGTTCCAAAATGATTGAAAACAAGAATTTCAGTTCATGCAACAACGAGTAATGGATTGTTATGTGTGTGTATATGTGTAAATAAATGAACACTGAAATTCAAGTATTTATTTTATATATATATATATATATATATATATATATATATATCCATCCATCCATTTTCTACCGCTTGTCCCTTTTTGAGGTCGCGGGGGGTGTTGGAGCCTATACATATATATAGCTAGAATTCACTGAAAGTCAAGTATATATATATATATATATATATATATATATATATATATATATATATATATATATCCATCCATCCATCCATTTTCTACCGCTTATTCCCTATATATATATATATATATATATAATAAATACTTGAATTTCAGTGAATTCTAGCTATAAATATATTCCTCCCCCCCCATCCATCCATCCATCTTCTTCCGCTTATCCGAGGCCGGGTCGCGGGGTCAGCAGCCTAAGCAGGGAAGCCCAGACTTCCCTCTCCCCAGCCACTTCGTCCAGCTCTTCCTGTGGGACCCCGAGGCGTTCCCAGGCCAGCCGGGAGACATAGTCTTCCCAACGTGTCCTGGGTCTTCCCCGCGGCCTCCTACCGGTCGGACGTGCCCTAAACACCTCCCGAGGGAGGAGTTCGGGTGGCATCCTGACCAGATGCCCGAACCACCTCATCTGGCTCCTCTCGATGTGGAGGAGCAGTGGCTTTACTTTGAGATCTCCCCGGATGGCAGAGCTTCTCACCCTATCTCTAAGGGAGAGCCCCGCCACCCGGCGGAGGAAACTCATTTTGGCCACTTGTACCCGTGATCTTGTCCTTTCGGTCATAACCCAAAGCTCATGACCATAGGTGAGGATGGGAACGTAGATCGACCGGTAAATTGAGAGCTTTGCCTCCCGGCTCAGTTCCTTCTTCACCACAACGGATCGATACAGCGTCCGCATTACTGAAGATGCCGCACCGATCTGCCTGTCGATCTCACGATCCACTCTTCCCTCACTCGTGAACAAGACTCCGAGGTACTTGAACTCCTCCACTTGGGGCAAGATCTCCTCCCCAACCCGGAGATGGCACTCCACCCTTTTCCGGGCGAGAACCATGTACTCGGACTTGGAGGTGCTGATTCTCATCCCAGTCGCTTCACACTCGGCTGCAAACCGATCCAGCGAGAGCTGAAGATCCTGGCCAGATGAAGCCATCAGGACCACATCATCTGCAAAAAGCAGAGACCTAATCCTGCAGCCACCAAACCAGATCCCCTCAACGCCTTGACTGCGCCTAGAAATTCTGTCCATAAAAGTTATGAACAGAACCCCCCCCCAATCTCCCAAATTTAGCGGTCTCAAGGTTGGCAAGTATGCAGCCACCTGCTGCTGTTTTGCACGCACCAATACTCCATCAGTGATGGCGCTAGGAATTTTTAAAATGGGGTCCCAGGGACCCCATCAAGTCATAAAAATGGGGTTACACAGTAGATTTTTGGGGTCCAACTTTTTTGAAACCGTTTTGAAAACAAATGTATGCATTATCCTGTTGTATCTCACATTCTATATTGTGTTTTGGAAAAAGGTTGTTATAAACGTTAATTCATAAAAATAAAGAAAAATCATGCAAAAGAAAACACATTTTTATGCAGATGTAAATTTATTGAGTTAAAAACATTCATTCACTGTCTCCTTTCCTTTATGGATCTAAACTTTACCACTGCCGGTATTATTTTCTATATTTTTTTGTAATGTTTTCAGAATGTGTTTGTTCTATTTTTGGTGAAAGTAAAACAAAGATAACAATCTAAAGTTGTCTTTATTTTTTAGTTTTAATGCCATGATTTTAATAGTCCGGCCCGCGTGTGCACATATATCCTCCATGCAGCCCCTAAGCTAAAATGAGTTAAGACACCCCTGATCTAACCGCTTAGGTTTGCAATGCAGTCGTGTCAGTGACAATGGTTAGTGTGTGTTTGTGTGCCTAACTGCAATGTTGTCTCCAATGTCGCCGTAAAACCTAATATCTGGCTGTCTGAGTGTCGCCTTTTTCATCCTGTAAGGTGTCACTCTTGTTTAATAGATAATAAATTAAGTCATTATCTGTAATACTCATTAGCTGCAGGTCCTAATTAGACTAAATTAATATTGTTGCCTGACAAAGACAACGGCACTAGCAAATTGGCAATTGACCTGGTTGGTCAATGTGCAGGGAGGATGAGAGAGCACAGCAAAAGGAATGAACAACAGTGAAAGTGGACAATAAAAGCTTTTTTCCCTCACTAACTGAAACAATAACCTTTTGCTACGAAATTGTGAATTGTGAAACCAGTGCGGAAAAGCAGAATAAACATTTGTTTAAATAACGATATGAGTTGGATATACTGGTAGGTGTAGGCAGGAGAGGGACTGGATAGACCAGGGGACCACATTGTGATTAAGGATTTGGCCCTGGGCCAGGCTATTTCTTTGTGTGTGTTAATATTAGGGTTGTCCCGATACCAATAATTTGCTACCAGTACCGGTACCAAAATGTATATCGATACTTTTCCAAATAAAGGGAACTACGAAAAAGTGTCAATTTTGGCTTTATTTTAACAGAAAATCTTGCAATACAATAAACACATGTTTCCTATTGCACTCAAATAAAAATTTTAGAAGGTTCAAATATAAATTAAAGGGCAAAACTAATAATAAAGCAACCAGATTGTCACAAATTGGTGGCCTTAAATTCTGACTAGAAAGCAGATCTTAGCAGACCAATTGCGGGGTAAAATGAACTGAAGGGAACGTCTCCCCTGCGCTCCTCTACTACGGTCTGCACCTGAGTGAACAGCAGGACAGTCTTAACAAGAACATTATTACCTGTCACTCTTTATAACTCCTTGTGCAGATCTGAATGCTTATTATTTAATGTGTACCTAAGTTTGAAGCAAAGGGGGTAATACTAATCGCCACAATCGGCAAAGTGTGTTTTAAAGCAACACTTGAAGCGCGGCGCTTCCTTGTTTAAAGCGCCACCTTTACCGTTGGTTTTGAAGCCTAAATACCTCCATATTGTACTTCACCACCGTCTTTATTAAAAGGGTGTAATTTTTGGCCATTTTTCCCCCACCACGACATTATTGCTTGTATGTACTGTATGTGTGCGTTTTGACACACTCAACATCATGCGCCACACAGTAGCACTTAAATGAAAGAACAGTACCGGTACTTTTCAAAGGCAGTATAGTACCGATTTCAATCAATTAGTATCGCGGTACTTTATTAGTGCCGGTATACTGAACAATCCAAGTACGTACGTACGTACATACATACATACATACATACATACATACATACATACATACATACATACATACATACATACATACATACATACATACATACATACATACATACATATATATACATACACATATATATATATATATACATACACATATATATATATATATATATATATATATATATATATATATATATATATATATATATATACATATACACACACATATATATATATCCAGTAGTTTGGGGACCCTTAGGATAGACACCCCTCATTAAAACCCAATATTTTTTAAATATGATAAATTATTTTATACATCCATTCAGTAGTTGTATATAGTCATGTCCAATATCATGAAAGCTCAAGTGTAGCTCTAAGTCAGAGTAGAGTAGAAACTGTGCTCCCCTGACGGTTGGAGAGTGTGACAAGTTTATAACTTACGTATAAGATATATTTACATAGGAATGTTCTTCAAAGAGTTAACATACCAAGGAACATGCAGATTGTGCAATACTTTAAGGACTACAGTACTTAACTGTTGTCGGTACTGAGCCAATAATATCAAAAATATTCATCACATTTGAACGAAATTGTGAAATTATGATCACAGATCCGTACAAATGTGATGAATATTTTTATATTATTGGCTGTTTGAATTGACCTTGTCCGTCAACTTCTTAAACACAATTACAACTCATTGACATTTTACCCTCCCATTCATTTATCTTCAAATTTCTATTGCAAAAAGATGTTTTACATTTGCAAAAGAAACACGCCGCACTTGAGTCAAGATACTAATGGTTTGCCACACACACACACACACACACACACACACACACACACACACACACACACACACACACACACACACACACACACACACACACACACACACACACACACACACACACACACACACACACACACAATATACAGTAGCAAGCGACAAACATGCATGTATTCCCTAAACTCACACCTATAGCTACCCTGCAGTAGAGCAAAAAGAGGTGGTTGCTGATGTGAAACATCAATTTCCAGGTTAGCTGCTCAGTGTGGCTCAGGCTGGTATCAGCCGTGACCCAGCTGGGCTAGATAAGCAGCTGCAAAAAGCTGATCTACCATCCAGCAATGCACCTCTTTGTACTGGAAAATGTGGTAATGCATGCAAACGCACGCACATAAACATACACACAAACCGTAAAACTTAAGAGAATTCATTATGAAACGATGGGTTTGTTCAAATGATTTCAACAAATTATACATGACACAAGTGACCAATACCCAAGTTGAGGGTAATGATGTGATCTTGAACAAGTACAGGTAGCAATATTTTTGATACATTGAATTCTTTTTACACTGAATTTGTATACACTGTTTTTTTATACACTGAAGTTATTTTCTATGAAATTGTCAGCATAATTTGATGTAAAAAAAATCAGTTCACAAAATTCAAACGCAAAAGTAATGCATATATTCAGTTTAAAAAAAAATAAAGCTTTCGTAATAAAGACATAAATTAACCTCCATACCCGACTCTTCATTGTAAGGAAGCGAAACTGCATGTCTCTTTGTATGTCTTCTCTGTACAGTATTTTCTTATCAGATTTGGAAGAATAATGATGTCACTCTTACAAAAAATACATTACACCAGCTGTACAAAGCCATATGGTATAAATATTATACTGGCAAAATGTTGACAACACAGGTGTTCTGTCAATATCAACTGCTTCCTCAAGAAAGCTACCAGTTTAAACAACAGTGATGAAATGGAAAAGGTTGGCTACCATTATTTGCGTCAACGTCCTCACGCTGTAATTGTCTACATGCTTTGCTTACTGTCCATTAAAGTACTACGTGAACTTCCTCATTCTGTAAATGTCTACATGCTTACTGGGCAGAATACACAATGAAAGAAATACAATTTAAAATAATTACTTACTTGTAGTGCGAGTGACAAAGTGATCATGTTTTGTTTGGCCATGTGCTTTTTTGGATTTTGTCAGTTCCTGTTTTTTTCACTCCCCGTTTTGTTTCCATGACAACCCATTAGTTTTCACTTGTCCTCATGTCACACACCTGATTCATTTGCACTCACGCACCTGTTGTTAATCATGTCTGTGTTATTTAAGCTTTTCATTTTCTGTTGGTTGGCCTGGCGACATCACATTCATGCTCTGCACTCTTGACATGCTGCTTACTCTGTCCAGGTTATAGCTCATGCTGCTCTTTTCTTGCCACGTAAGTTTCTTTGTTTATTCAAGCCACTGTTTTGTGAGCGCCTTTTGTTTGTTCCTTTTTTTCCATAGTTCTGCCTTTGTGCTAGTTTTGTATTATTAGCCAAGTTTGTTCCCCGCCTTGTGTGCGCCTTTTGTTTATACTTTGTATAGTCTATTATTAAATCATGTATTTTACTTCACGCCATGTCCGGTCCAAATCTTTTGCACCAGGGGAAAACAAACCATGCCATAGTCCAAGTCTTGACAAAATGAGGTAAGTCTACACAAAATAGTTAATTTTGGTTTTAATTTGTTTCGAGGAACACTTTAGCGTTGATGCGCATGCGTGCACATGCTCAGTAAAGTTCGGTTAGGGCTGGACAATTAATCAAATTGTAATTTCGATTTTGATTATGGCTTCTCACAATTATGAAAACATATTAATTAAAACAAAAAAAGATTAATGAGCCACGCAATGTGCATGAAAATTCTAGAGCTTGTGAAGGTGAAATAGATGCGGAGCGAATGAGTGAAAAAAGAGCATGTCTACAAAAAGTTTGGGTTGTCACCATGGTTACTATTTTTTTAATTTGACACAGCACTAGTAGGCCTATTCAATAATCACTAAACTCAACACAAAAGTAAGTCATATGATTTCTGCGTTCACATAACCACATAATTGGCCAATAAAACAGAATCCGCTGATACACGCAAACTAATATCAGAGAAATTGACATAAATGTGAGTGAAATGTTGTCATTATGAGGAGAATAAATATTTGTTTGGGAAAATGAAGTGTCCACTAGCACTCATTGATCCCTGACACACCCCACTGCCCCTTCCTGAACTAAACAATCAATGTCAAAACGATCACTTGAAAGAGCGACAAAACTACAAAGTTAAAGCTTACAACAATCCACACACCCACAACATATCTCATCAGCTTGTGTTGTTGTGAACATCATGGATGTAACAACAATAATCAGACCGTGGTTGCAACAGCCTCAGGTGAGTCGCCTCTTTAGTCGTCAAGCTGAGAACAACAGCACAGCACACTTCCACCCCTCACAATAATAGTGCGGTGCACCACATCCGGTCTGACTGCGCTAACAAAATAAAGGTTTCAAAAAAGGATCTTACACCAGCATGATGTACTGAAAGCACTTATTGGTACATTTACAAAATTATCATGCATTGACCTGGTCAAATTGTCCAAAGATGTATTGCACCAATAAATGTAAGGATTTTTGCATTTAATTAACAAACATTTTATAAAATTTTATTTGACACAAAAAGCACACATAACTAAGTGTACAATGTAAAAAACTGAATCAAAAGCGATTAAAAACGGAAAAACTGAATTGTATTGTTTATTATGTTGCTTTTGTTACTTAAATGTATTGTTATTTCTATTATTATTATTTTACATATACTGGTTTATTTGTTACTAATTTATATCAAGGTTTTTTTTTAAAACTATTTAACGTTACGTTTTGGTAGTACAATAAATACTCATGTTTTCAAATGGAATTAATTGTGATTACAATATCAGTCAAAATAATTGTGATTATTATTTTTGCCATAATCGTACCGCCTTATGTTGGGTCAGACCTCAGAGCACTTGACTGGACTAACAGGCTAAGCTCACTTGCACACTAATCAGACAGGAAAGGCTCCTAGCGCTAGCACCCTTGTCATATACTGTATCTACCCTGTTATTGGCCTAGAGTTCCATGATAGTGTTATAATTATTCGTTTTTTAAATTTTTCATCAGGATGTCCCCTGATCGTCGTCAGAAGAGACACAGTCAACTCATGATGCCAAATAATGTTTTTTCCAAGCCGATGTCGATAACTTTCTGCTTCTCAAAATCGATATGGGTATTATAATTTTGTTCTTTTTAACTGTAGTTTGTGCACAACTTGAGGCAAGAAAGACTCAAACAAAAATGGATTTGACAAACTGTACCTGTAGCTTTGCCCTTACAAAAGCCGGCACCTTCACCAAAGGTAAAGGGCTGGTCATCCAGCGCCATCATGTTCATGATGAAATCACAGATCACTGTTTGCATTTTCCAAACATCGCAGCAATAGGGTCTGGCCTCGAGCCGTTCTTTGCAACTGGCATTAGGGCAATTTCTTCAGCAGCACAGCCATCTTCCTAGACTTTTAAAATACCTTGTAGCGATGCTGACATTCGATATCCCCCCTAATGTTTAATGGGTCTGGGCAAACACATTAACTCCCTGTGCATTCAGTGGACCAAACCTAGCATCTTAAGTTAAATGTCATATTATTATAATGATATGACAGCAATCATTTCCATTAGATAATTTTATAATAGGTTATAGGTGATTTGGCCCACTTACAATGAAAATAACAAAAACAATTTTTCATGAGCAATGGTACGAGTATCGTATGTCTGGGTAGGGGTCCTGTTTTCAAAATAATTGGTATCCCTTTCGAAGAACACATTTAGATCCCCTATAAAACATTCACATAGAGCGTATATTTTTCGCTAATGTTTTTTGGGTGTGGTTATGGCCAACACTAAACAGTTTTGCTAAATAAAGTGATCGATGGATCTCCTATAACGTCTCGACAGACTTTTACTATAATAATAAAACATGTCAAATAGTAAGAACCATTAGTAAGTTTAAAATACAAAATAAAGGTAAAACATTATGAATATAACAAACACATAGTAAATATGCAATAAATAAAAAATAACTAAATAAAATCTAGCATACCTAATAAGAAATAAAAAGGAAAGTACGAATGACTACAATTTAAAAAAAAAAAAAAAAAAAAAAAAATTAGGTAAAAGCCAAATCAAAAAGGTGAGTCCTAATGGGGAACTGCACTTTTTTGGGGAATTTTGCCGATTTTTCACAAATTATGAGAGACAAGAAGACAATATTTTGTATTTATTTATTTTTATTCTAACGTGTAAAAATCTACTAATTCTAGGTAGCTAGCAATGCAGATAATGGAAGCAATCAATTATACCGCTAAATCACTTTAAAAATGCATTCAACAATGTCAACAATACTTCATTTACATTCCATAACCTTTATATTGTTATCTTAAGAGCGAAAACTTAAACTTTTTTCCTAGTGTAGAAACACATCGGCATGCTACGGTATCAACCGTAAAAGCTAACTACAGCAACAGAAAAGCTAGCTTCTACGACAACACAAACTTTGTTTGAGTTTGTAATGCACAACACAATGTGCCAAGACACCAATCTGTGCTGACTGAAAAACATAAACAATCATAGTATATGTAAAGTATTAGCCCACATCTCATGTTTTGTTTGTACACAGCGAGCCCGACAGCATATGCTGATACACGCATGACGTGCTGCATGTATCATGATTAATATAAAATGCGTGACTCACTCGATGGACACTTGTCTCTTTGGTCCAGCTAGCCTGGGACATTTTTTCTGGTTTATTTGGGGTAAGCACACCATCTATGTCGAAATAGCTTGTCTCCAAATTCCACATTTACAGCTTCGAGTCACTTTCACCTGACTCTCTCAACTTCCGTCTGCCCCAACGATTCCCACTCTTCTTCGTGTTTGCTTCTAGAAGCAACAATTCATCCTCTGTTTTTCAGCTTCAAAAAGATAAGGTTGTGAATCCTCATTTGTCCAAAAACAGTCGTCTTTGTTGTCTGTTACCAAGTCTGCCATGATTAGAACCAGTGTTGGGTTAGTTACTGAAAACCAGTAACTAGTTACAGTTACTAGTTACTTTATTTCAAAAGTAACTCAGTTACTAACTCAGTTACTTACACCAAAAAGTAATGCGTTACTGTGAAAAGTAACTATTTAGTTACTTCTTTTTTTCTTCTTTTTTTTTTTAAAGCTCCCATTAATGCCCTTTTTGCCTTCATTTCAGTACTGTTATTGCACTGGAGAATAATACAATCTGTTGATCAACTTGACATACATTTTTATTTTCCTTTTAACATCCATCC
Source organism: Nerophis lumbriciformis (assembly GCF_033978685.3). Lineage (NCBI taxonomy): Eukaryota > Metazoa > Chordata > Actinopteri > Syngnathiformes > Syngnathidae > Nerophis > Nerophis lumbriciformis. The sequence continues at coordinate 34,524,990 of NC_084549.2, read as the reverse complement.
ATCCATTTTCTACCGCTTATTCCCTTTTGGGGTCGCGGGGGGCGCTGGAGCCTATCTCAGCTACAATCGGGCGGAAGGCGGGGTACACCCTGGACAAGTCGCCACCTCATCGCAGGGCCAACACAGATAGACAGACATAATTAATGAAAAACAGTGCAACATAAAAAGGCATTCCTCCTTTCTTTAAACTTGGACCAATGACCATTAATAAAAAACAAGTTTAAGTGCAACATAAGAAGAAACATCATCTTCCTTGAAACATAGGTAGTGAAATAAAGCCTGACATCTGGAGTGATGCTGCTGTCTTCCACACTTGGAGCCATGGATTGTAGAATCCTTGTTTTCAGTGGCAGGATCATTGACACAGATGGTGAAGTTTCAGTGCTCAGTAGAGATGGAACACTTTTAAGCACCTGGAGGACCTCACCTGCCACTCTCACATCATCATCAGACAGGGTGACATTTGTCTTCAGGGTGTTGTGGGTCAATGCAGAGTATATAGCTGCCTGCTGCTCCAACATATCATAAGTGGAGTTCCACCTCGTTGGGACATCATGTATGAGCAGGCAGCTTTAGCATTTCTTGCTTTGTCTTAAGCACATGAGCAGCTGTTGTGCTTGGGTGGAAGTAAGAAACCTTCCTGATCCTCCCAAAGAGGCGCTCCATCCTATTGACTGAGATTCCCTTCTGTGATGCCAAATTCACTACATGTGCAAAGCACCTATCTGTGGTCCCAGTCCTGCCTCATTCTCTGTAATTATTTGATTTTTGGCATTATCACGTATGACTGGGATATCTTTATCTTCCAGTCCTCCACTGCTTGTGTCAGCACCTGCGCAAGGTGACTCTCGTAGAGGGGGCGTGTCTTCTCATCTCCCAGTCTGCTGTGATGAAGTGAGCGCTTATAGTTCCGCTGGACGTCCACCCGTCTGTCATGAGCGCAACAGCTGATGCTCGGGATAGTTCATCCACAACTTTTTTCTTCTCCTGCTCATAAGGATCTGGCACAATCTTATTGCTGAAGTGGGTGCGCGACGGGATGTCGTAACGTGGTTCAAGCACGTTCAGCATGTGTTTAAAACCCTCGTTTTGCACAACCGAGTCTGCACTTATAAACACACCGATTCAATGGCGGGGGTGTTCAAGCTCCTCCGTTACTCCGCTCGCCATGACCACGATGTGTGTGGACTGAACGTGACAACAACTTTTTTTTGTTTGTTTCATATATCAAACCGCGGATCACCTCCCCCCACACACACACACATAGACCGCGCCTCTTTTCTTCTCTCCGGCTTGTGACAGAGGAAGATTCAGAAGAACGCGACACCGCAGCGCTTCTGTTTCTAGCCGATACTACATCAAAAGTAACGTAAAATAACGCAGTAACGCATCATGTAGTAACGGTAACTAAATTACTGAATAAAAAAAAAAAACGCGTTAGATTACTAGTTACCGCCGAAACTAACGGCGTTACAGTAACGCGTTGCTTTGTAACGCGTTAGTCCCAACACTGATTAGAACACACACAAATGTTTTTTGTCTGGAAGTAGGACACACATTGTTGCCAGAGTTTGGATGTGTGCTGCTATGAAAACAGAAATAAATGCGTGGAAGAAGTCAGTTCCGGCATTATTAAAATGATCAAAATACAGTAAATATTGAACATATTACATATCGTTATAAACGTGTCTGTTACTATATTACATATAGACTTGCAGTGGAGAGTTTTGAAGGCTACAACAGTGACTCCCATTAGCTGCATCTTTCAAGCTTTTTTTTAATCATCTTTAAAATCATAATAAAAAAAAGACATGTGTTCTTCTCGTTCATAATGATTGTGAACGATAGGCAAAATTCCCAAAAAAAAGTGCAGTTCCCCTTTAAGCCTAAAGAGGCTTAAATGAGTACTTTTGTTTTCTTTTATTAATCAATACAACGACTATCAAAGTTATTCGATCAAGCGCATCAAGTTAATGCAAAGTGGAGCTGTCATTTATTTTGGATTAATTACTACTTATAAAATGTTCTTAATTACCTGAAATGAAATATTTAGAGCAAACACAAAGTTGTCCATAGCACGTCACATTGGATCGATTGACTGCAGCAATCCATGCTCGCGATAAAAAGCTAGTTTTATACACGTCATCTGCAATATGACTACCACTGGATGAATGATCAGCAACAACAAGCATGTTTACAAACGAAGCATCCCAATATGGCTATCTGCAATGCATTGTGGGGAATGTAGAAAAATCCGAAGCACTATAATTGAACAGTAGTGACGAACATTGTTTTATCCGTTGTGGCCGCTTGTTGTCATCTGTCATTCACAAAGTTGCATTTATTTGGTTTAGAGATTTGGGTGGATTTTATTTTGTGCGCAGCATAAATTTGCTGTGCGCAGGGGGTGCATTAGCATTGCGCAATTGCACACCTTAAAGGGAGCATTGCTGATATTTCAGGTGAGTAATAAGGTTTGATGTGTTGACACTTAATGATATTTCCCTTCTTGCGGAACATTTGGCGCAAATAGCCTGCAAAAAGTCCTCTGAATCAGTGATAAAGTCATGTTTGTTTATAATGAGCTCAGGAGGAGTTGACAACAGCTTTACAGTGAGGCAAGCAGGAGTAAATGAGCGCTTAATTTACTCACCTTAACCCACATACAGCACAATGTAGTCTCACCTTAGTTTTGATTTTTATGAGCTATTTTTTATTGTATCCTCATAGTGGCCCGATAACCATTATGCACCCCCAACCATAGACATGAGTAAAACTTGATGAGGCATAATTAGTACACTTTTAGGGTACGTTCACAGTCCCATACTCTGGTTCAGATAAGAAAAAAAAAGAAAAAAGATTGATGGTATAGGTTGCATTAAACACTTGTAATTTTGTCAGCTTTTAGTTAATCATATGCATAAAGTCATTGTCCGATGGTCTCACAAGCCCAAAACAACATGACGTGTCTCCGAGCCACACTTGTAGGACTTTCCTTTCTATTCCAGATGTTTTAGCAGCTCGCAATTTATCAACTGATATGTAACGAAGAGGATATTAATCATAGAAATTACATCAAAAAAGTTCCTGGATTACAAGGCATTTGTAATGACTTGGCCAAACTGTACCGTATTTAGCAGCACGGCCGCTTTGTTAAAAAAGAGGTCCTTTATGTATGAATAACTACTGTATTTACGCTTGTTGACTGATATTTAACTCATATTTTTTCGCGATTTTCACTCAGCTTGCTGGGCATTGCCATGCATCTCCGAGTTACAGTTGCATTTGGTGACACACCCCAGTGCTTTGGTCCGTCGGTGCGCACTTGCTTTACTCAGGACGAGTGTGTGCTGGCAGGTGGACCCAGACTAGCCAGCACACCCTATCAGGGACCACTTATCCTTGAGGAAGGGCCCTAGGCCCCCATCCCAACCTCAACAATCCCCCCCAGCCAGTTTGCCTAAGCAGAAAACACACTTTATATATATATATATATATATATATATATATATATATATATATATATATATATATATATATATTAGGGATGTCCCGATCCAGGTTTTTGCACTTCCGATCCGATACCGATGTTGTTTTTGCACTTCCGATCCGATACAGATACTGACCGATACTGGCCTATCCGAGCATGTATTAAAGTTTAAAGTTATTTAGCCTACTTAGTTGTCAGAATCATGTTGAAAAGGGTTTTAGTACTCTTGATAACAACTAGCCAGCTGAATTAGGGGAGTTTGAATAATACACAATGGTTGGTAACAAGAAACTGACCTGTTTATTCAAGGATAAACACAAAATAGACAAAATTATACATGACAAACAGAAATGGCATCATTGAACTAGGGCTGGGCGATATGGCCTTTTTTTAATATTGCGATATTTTAAGGCCATTATGCGATACGCGATATATATCTCGATATTTTGCCTTAGCCTTGAATGAACACTTGATGCATATAATCACAGCACTATGATGATTCTATGTGTTTACATTAAAACATTCTTCTTCATACTGCATTAATATATGCTACTTTAAAACTTTCATGCAGAGAAGGAAATCACAACTAAAAAAAATCACTATTTTTTTCATACGGTGTTGATCTGGAAATGTTTGCCTCGGCATTTTGATGGTGTGGACGTGTGGCACCGAGTGGAGATAAGCGTCTCGACAGACGTTACAATATTTGAACAATGATGACGAAAACTGTTTTCTCTGTCGTGTCCGTGTGTCGAAAAATGTTTTGCGCTTATTTTTTTATTTGATTTTGCGCATGGTATAGATTTGCCGTGCGCAGAGGACGCTTGAGCAGTGCGCAATTGCACAGGCGCGCACCTTAAAGGGAACGTTGCTAGCATCATAGCTAACGTTAGCCATGCTGCTACCTCTCTGCTGGGAGAAGACGTATACGTATGTGACATATGACGTGACAGTATGTGACGTGTGTAAGAAGGTGCGCTTGCTGTCTGTGAGAGGAAGACACAGGAAAGAGTGAGAAAAGCCTGTCGTGTAATGCCAGCAGCTAAAAGCAACTGCGTGAGAATTCACAGACCTGTGGATGTGTTGAAGGTGTGCTGGAAAATGCGGTCTCGCAAAAAGTATTGCGAGATCTCGCAAAACATTTGTTTCCCTCCATGTCCCTTTAGGGGCTCCGTACCCTTGCAACGGAATAAATAGCCAGTCATAAGGCGACCTGGGAGACTACCTGTATTTTAGCTCAATGGTAGTACGCTGGTTATCCACACAGGCAATGTGGGTTCGAGCCCCACTCTGAGCAGCAGGAAAAATCAACGCAGCCGAGAGAGAGAGAGTACACAATTTCTAGACGAAGCTGAGCTGTTAGTGATTTACAGCTATGTACACCAATCATTGCATTCCGCCGTCAAAATCGGGGGCCCCTGATTGAGTGGGGCTCCTGGGTGTTTTAGCCTAGGTAAGCCTGTGCAGTAAGGTGGCTTTGCACACTATTTACAATTTTCAAGGCTCTGACATGAAAGCACGTATTGCCATTCTCAAAGAGTGGCGTGTCCTGCTGTGCCCCCTATCTGAAGAACTCACAGGTGCCTCCGTCTTGCTTGTGACATAAAAAAAAAAGAAATAACAAAAGGAACTTTATTTGTATTCCTAAAGATATTTGTTTTGCTTTGTTTAGTTGACTTTTTGCCTCTTCCACAATGGCCAATCATGAAAATATAATGATGATGTCATCATCTAACATTCTAACATGTCCAATTTTACAAGAAACAAAGTCAAAAATCTATCTGCAAAACACCATAGCAAGTCATACCTCATATTAAAGTCCACAAGGAAGAGTTTCTTCAACTTTTTGTCAATACACCCTCAAATAATTACGCAAAATAAAATCAATAAAAATTGACAGTTAATAGGCATCATAGGGTTGCAGCAGAATTAAGCATGAATCACTAAGTGAATTACCATATTTTCTAGACTATAGAGCGCACCAGTATACAAGCTGCACCCACTACATTTTAGAATAAATAAATCATTTCTAAGGATGTCCGATAATGGCTTTTTGCCGATATCTGATATCCCGATATTGTCCAACTCTTTAATTACCGATACCGATATCAACCGATATATGCAGTTGTGGAATTAACACATTATTATGCCTAATTTGGACAACCAGGTATGGTGAAGATAAGGTACTTTTTTTTTTTAATTAATAAAATAAGATAAATAAATTTAAAAAAAATTCTTGAATAAAAAAGAAAGTAAAACAATATAAAAACAGTTACATAGAAACTAGTAATTAATGACAATTAGTCAAATTAACTGTTAAAGGTTAGTACTATCAGTGGACCAGCAGCACGCACAATCATGTGTGCTTACGGACTGTATCCCTGCAGACTGTATTGATATATATTGATATATAATGTAGGAACCAGAATATTAATAACAGAAAGAAACAACTCTTTTGTGTGAATGAGTGTGAATGAATGGGGGAGGGAGGTTTTTTGGGTTGGTGCACTAATTGTAAGTGTATCTTGTGTTTTTATGTTGATTTAATTAAAAAAAATAACCTGATAATAAAAAAAACGATACAGATAATTTCCGATATTACATTTTAACGCATTTATCGGCTGATAATATCGACAGGCCGATATTATCGGACATTCCTAATAATTTCCCATATATTAGCCGCACCGGATTATAAGCCACAGATATATGTATATGTTGTGAAATTAGTTATTTACACAAAGATTGTGTAAAGGTTTATTTTCATACCTTAACTGTTTCCAAACGGTGTTTGTGACATCGCAGTAAAACGGCAGATCAAACAATAGAGAAGTCATCATCATGGACACACTAGATGCGGAAGCTCGCTCTCCATCCATCCATGTTCTACCGCTTGTCCCTTTTTGGGGTCCCGGGGGGTGCTGGAGCCTATCTCAGCTGCATTCGGGCACTCCAATCAGCGAAACAGACTCAATAACTCCACAGTTTTGGTGAATTTACGAAACTCAAACAATACAAAAAGAATGCCATTGTAAGTTAATGGTACAAACAAAGAAAATTGTAAACGTGTTAGCAAATTAGCTGTTGCTAACGACGCTAGCGTCATTACGATACGATAGCACGTACAAAAATGCATGAAAAGACTCATACAGACATCACACATGGGACGGTTTACTAAGTAAGAATTGTTTTAGTTATACTGTAAAACCTACTAACGTTGCTTGGAGTGTTGAAGGATGAATCCATACGAGTAGAAACTCTATGGACGGCTAGAAGACAGAATTTCCGGTTGAAAGCTCAGTCTAAGCAGAAGGGCAGTGCAGCACCTGCAGTGAGAAAACTTGTCCAAAAGATGGCACCATAGCAGAAACAATGACTCCTTTTCAGTGTGTTTGCTTGTTTGTTTGTTTTTTTAACTATTTGTATTATGTCCGTCAGTGAAGAAAAATCCATAAATTTGCCACACGGTTTTATAATCTGCACGATTTGAAGTGTAAGAAAAATGTAGCAGTAGTACGGTATTTACGGTATTTTTTTACTGTACTGTTATCATTTTTCAACCTGCAGCAAAAGTCCTGCAATTTGCTAAATCACAGTGTGGTATAACACTCAATCTAAAATAAAAGCTGCAATTTTTATGTTACACATCAAGTGGAATAGTTCTCCAATAAATACAATTCTCAAAAAAAAAATAAACAGAAAGAAGGAAATAATATATAAAAGTATAAACATCAAATCAACTTTATTTATTTATTTATTTATAATGTAGAGTATAGTATAGAATACTAAAGTACAGAATAGTATAGTTTATAATACAGTAAGTAGGGCTGTCAAAGTTAACTCATGTGATGAATCACAAAACATTATCGCATGAATCATGTATAAACGCAGATTATCCGCACAAATTCCTTTACCTTATGGTTAGTTATGTTAGGTTGGTATATGTCAGTGCAAAGATTAGAAGGTGACTGACTGGTGTGCTTGCTGGAAAAATTGCACTTTTAAAATAAAACCTGACAGTACTTCAGATTAAACTGTTAGCAAGTCTTAAATAAATAAAGGCGACATGCATTCAGGTAAAACATTACAAACAAGTTCCTGTATAATATTCTGACAATAAAACTGCTCCTTTGTCAAAATTATGGAATCTTCTTTCAAAGTTATTTTAAATATACATGCAAGTAATTTACTGTGATTCATCGTGATATATCAAAATGCAAAAGTGTGATTATTATAATGTAAATATTTGACAGCACTAATTAGATGTCCGATAATGGCTTTTTTGCCGATATCCGATATTCCGATATTGTCCAACTCTTAATTACCGATTCCGATATCAACCGATACCGATATATACAGTCGTGGAATTAACACATTATTATGCCTAATTTTGTTGTGATGCCCCGCTGGATGCATTAAACAATGTAACAAGGTTTTCCAAAATAAATCAACTCAAGTTATGGCAAAAAAAAATGCCAACATGGCACTGCCATATTTATTATTGAAGTCACAAAGTGCATTATTTTTTTTAACATGCCTCAAAACAGCAGCTTGGAATTTGGGACATGCAAGATGAGGAGGTTGAGGTGGGGGGGTCTTTATTGTAGCATCCCGGAAGAGTTAGTTGTTAGAATAATTATGTACAAATTATCACACTAACTTTAGTATGCTTAAAGTCTGTTGCTTTAGTTATTTAGCTATTGTGCTCAAGTTGGACTTTTTCTAATGTGAGCAAGGACAAATACTTCTTGTCTGAGGGGTGGCCTCAGCCATAGATGTTATCTTTGTTTGAGCCCGCTAACAGCCAAGAACTTCAACCAACCTCAGCGAAGATGGGATGACGGCACGCGGACGAGGCAGAGACTTCAAGGACCTCAACAAGACAAGATTCCAACAGGCAGACGAAGCGGTGAAGGGCCAAATCACAAGGCCCCCAGAACATTCTGTCACGTATCGTGCGTCCTGGACCTGCTTTGCATAAAATATGTGACCACTCCTTTGAGAGGCGGCCTTAGTATTGTTGACTGTGGAACTCCTGAATAAAAAGAGAGACGCAAGAGCTGGACCTTAGAGCGTAGGGCGAGACTGTGACTAAGGGTCCGGCTCCCTGCGTTCTCCTCATGAGCTAGATTGAACTCTGACTCTGATTGATTCCTTGCTTCTTGTCTGATTAATAGATGTCATCAGTGTTTGAACCTGACATTAGTGCTGCAAGGGATTCTGGGTATTTGTTCTGTTGTGTTTATGTTGTGTTACGGTGCGGATGCTCTCCCGAAAAGTGTTTGTCAGTTTTGTTTGGTGTGGGTTCACAGTGTGCCACATATTTGTAACAGTGTTAAAGTTGTTTATACGGCCACCCTCAGCGTGACCTGTATGGCTGTTGATCAAGTATGCGTTGCATTCACTTGTGTGTGTGAAAAGCCGTAAGTATTATGTGATTGGGTCGGCACGCAAAGTCAGTGCTTTTAAGGTTTATTGATGCTCTGTACTTCTCCCTTCGTCCGTGTACCACTCCGTATAGCGGCGTTTTAAAAAGTCATAAATTTTACTTTTTGAAACCGATACCGATAATTTCCGATATCACATTTTAAAGCATTTGTCGGTCGATAATATCGGCAGTCGGATTTTATTGGACATCTCTAGCACTAATAATACGATAATGTTTCTTTTTAGGAATGTGCAACAATGCAACGCTTTGAACGGTCTTAATTATAATTACATTTTCAGGAAATTATAGTTTTCTATTGCCTTTGTGACATACTGATTTTAAATAAGTCACAGGTGTATAAAAAAAACAAAACTGCAGGCCGCAAATGGCCTCGGGGCCACACTTTGTACGCAAGAAATCTAACTACTGCCAACATCACAGCATAGATCTAAGTCAACTCTGTGATTGGCTTCTTGGCAGCGCTGCTCACCCCAGTGTCGCACCACCTTCCGTCAGACAATTTCAATTAACTTTTAACACCCACAGAACTATTACATACACAGCCGGCGGCTTTCCAACTCGCTTCTGCAGTCAAAGTAACAACATGTGTGGTCATTACACAGGAAAATGTGAAGCCACACACGATGCAATATGTGTTTTCATTTTTAAAAAAGAGGGGAGAGATCACTACAGTGTGATGTACCTAAGACATTACTACACTAATAAATATACATGTTGCAAAAGTCAGAACAACAAAATATAATAAGAACATGTTATTCACAATGGAAAATTCTCTATTAATGTATTATACTGCGTGAAACCAAGCACAGTATGTTTGCAACGTGTCTTTAATACAAAATGTGTCAATACTGCTATTTTCTGTTGCAACGTGTATCCATCTGCACATCTCAAACATGACTAAGCACTTATTTCTTAGGGTTGTTTCAGGTTAGCTTAACTATTGGCATGACTGCTCCTGGCTCCTTCCTCTCAATGGGTAGGTAACATGTTCAGCCCTGTCCTCTCGTGATAATAATACTTGATAATGAAATTTAAGATACTAAGAAATGCAGTTAATTTGCCATTATGGAGGTAATTATTATTAACTATGAGAGTGGTTCCACACTGTGTATCGAGACAAGGCCTGTGCGATAAGGCCTAAATTTAAAATCCCTGTCTTTTTCACAGACAAATAGACTTACATTTTTTTCAGATTTTTTCCCCCCTACTTTTTAAAATAAAAACATTGAATACAAAGGACAAAGATAATTCAAAGCAAATATGTCATTTATTTAATCGACAACTAGTAGTTTGAAATGACACTGCATACACTGCATCTTATTTTTGGAAAAATTTTAATTTGTATAATGCTGTTCTTTTTAGACCAGATATAAATAGTACTTTTTATGTAATAATTTTCAAATAATTAAAATAAGGGCTTCCCTAATGAATTGGCACTCACTTCACATTTGGTGAAGAAGCCAGGTGATAGGTCAGTGACTGTAAACAAAACAATTCAAAATAGTGTGCGCTCACAGACATATGTCGCCAAAGACATGCGGCCATTTAATACTGTTATAAGACTGGCGTGTTTTAAAAGTGCTGTCATGTTGTCATGTCTTGTCGGTGTTCCTCACTCGGAATCTGCCAAGCTTAATTTTGTTTTGCATATGAGCTGTTAATATGTCTGTTTAAACTGTAGTGTTTATAATGGTACTTTGCACTTTGGTTTAGGAAGATCCTAACTTGATTGTCAGTTAAGCAATTTTGTATATTGAACTTTGTTTGTCAATACTTTATTTAGCTATTTATCATTATTGTTATAATTGTGTATACTAGAGCTCCCTTGTTTAGTATTATATAAGTGCAACATTTGGCTAACAGACAAAGCCTATTGTATTGTTATGTTTTGGTTTTATTTAACTTGGAGATTTAAACTTTTTCATTACAATACAAGGTTATTGTACAAGCATTATTATTATGTAATATATTTTAATCAATGGTTAATTTGGGCTTATAAAAATAACCGTAACATCGTTAATAATTTGGCAATAATTTGTAGGTCAATATATATTGTCAAGCAAAATGTGTTATCGGCACAGGCCTAATACTGACAACACTTTTCTTTACTTTGGAACAAACGTCTCGCTCTCATTAGCGTTAGCATTAGTCATGTTTTGTAATGTGTGCCACTAAGAAAGTAAGGTGACGGCGCAAGCTACAGAAGCTCCTGAGGGACCATAAGTATGCCAGAGCAAGAGGAGAAAAACAATGACGAAGAACAGAGAATGTGCGTCAACTACTTGGTCGTCAGGAATAAAAAAAATACTGGACACATCGTCTACACAGCAACATTGTCACGGCCCGGGCGCATGTCAGTGCGCATTCATCTGTGCGCCAGACCGGCGGCATCAAGCAGCTGCAATCAATCGTCGACAATCAGCACACCTGGAACTGATGATCAGACCTTCCTTTATATTACTACTCAACATGCTATCCCGCGCCGGAACGTAACCTTCTGTTGGTGTACAGTAAGCGATCATCATGCTTTATGCAATCTTGTTCTCTCTCTCTGTGTTTTTCTTCCCTGTCATTTTTGATTGTCTCGTGTCCTTCTTGTCGATCCTACTGCAGACCTTCAGTCCCGCATTAACGTTGCTGTGTGTCTCGTCATTCCTTGTCCCCCCCTGCTTCCCGGACTGCTTCTTGGATCTCAACCTCCCACACCTCGCTATTCGCCCTGACTACCTGCGTGGTCTCGGACATACGAGCCTGCCCAGCCCCTTTTGGACTCGCCTCTCGCTTATCACTCTGGTAACACTCAGCAATTAATTCCTACACAGTCTTACACCATAAACACGCTTGGATTTTTGTCACACTCCATTCTCTAATTGATGTATAGTATAGTCAGTGTTGGGACTAACGCGTTACAAAGTAAGTTACTGTAACGCCGTTAGTTTCGGCGGTAACTAGTAATCTAACGCGTTATTTTTTTTTATTCAGTAATTTAGTTACCGTTACTACATGATGCGTTACTGCGTTATTTTACGTTACTTTTGATGTAGTATCGGCTAGAAACAGAAGCGCTGCGGTGTCGCATTCTTCTGAATTTTCCTCTGTCCCAAGCCGGAGAGAAGAAAAGAGGCGCGGTCTATGTGTGTGTGTGTGTGGGGGGAGGTGATCCGCGGTTTGATATATGAAACAAACAAAAAAAAGTTGTTGTCACGTTCAGTCCACACACAGCGTGGTCATGGCGAGCGGAGTAACGGAGGAGCTTGAACGCCCCCGCCATTGAATCGGTGTGTTTATAAGTGCAGACTCTGTTGTGCAAAACGAGGGTTTTAAACACATGCTGAATGTGCTTGAACCACGTTACGACATCCCGTCGCTCACCCACTTCAGCAATAAGATTGTGCCAGATCTTTATGAGCAGGAGAAGAAAAAAGTTGTGGATGAACTATCCCGAGCATCAGCTGTTGCGCTCATGACAGACGGCTGGACGTCCAGCGGAACTATAAGCGCTCACTTCATCACAGCAGACTGGGAGATGAGAAGACACGCCCCCTCTACGAGAGTCACCTTGCGCAGGTGCTGACACAAGCAGTGGAGGAATGGAAGATAAAGATATCCCAGTCACACGTGATAATGCCAAAAATCAAATAATTACAGAGAATGAGGCAGGACTGGGACCACAGATAGGTGCTTTGCACATGTAGTGAATTTGGCATCACAGAAGGGAATCTCAGTCAATAGGATGGAGCGCCTCTTTGGGAGGATCAGGAAGGTTTCTTACTTCCACCCAAGCACAACAGCTGCTCATGTGCTTAAGACAAAGCAAGAAATGCTAAAGCTGCCTGCTCATACATGATGTCCCAACGAGGTGGAACTCCACTTATGATATGTTGGAGCAGCAGGCAGCTATATACTCTGCATTGACCCACAACACCCTGAAGACAAATGTCACCCTGTCTGATGATGATGTGAGAGTGGCAGGTGAGGTCCTCCAGGTGCTTAAAAGTGTTCCATCTCTACTGAGCACTGAAACTTCACCATCTGTGTCAATGATCCTGCCACTGAAAACAAGGATTCTACAATCCATGGCTCCAAGTGTGGAAGACAGCAGCATCACTCCAGATTTCAAGGAAGATGATGTTTCTTCTTATGTTGCACTTAAACTTGTTTTTTATTAATGGTCATTGGTCCAAGTTTAAAGAAAGGAGGAATGCCTTTTTATGTTGCACTGTTTTTCATTCATTATGTTAAAAATAAAATAAAAATGTATGTCAAGTTGATCAACAGATTGTATTATTCTCCAGTGCAATAACAGTACTGAAATGAAGGCAAAAAGGGCATTAATGGGAGCTTTAAAAAAAAAGAAGAAAAAAAGAAGTAACTAAATAGTTACTTTTCACAGTAACGCATTACTTTTTGGTGTAAGTAACTGAGTTAGTAACTGAGTTACTTTTGAAATAAAGTAACTAGTAACTGTAACTAGTTACTGGTTTTCAGTAACTAACCCAACACTAAGTATAGTATATATATACTATAGAGCTTCTACGCCCCCTTGTGGTCTGTGCCGTCTATACTCCTCCTGCAAACGTAACAGTACGTTCTGGCCAATTTATTAAGGACCAGGCGGCACAGTTCCTTAGCCACGCCCCCAGTGACTCTAGTCCTGTCTCCCAGTGACTCTAGCCCTGCTCCCAGTGACTTTGGCCCCGCTCACAATGTATTCTGCTTTTAGCTCCGCCTTTGAATTATTTTTTTTGCCCTTCTCAGAAATCTTTTGAAGGACTGTTTAACTCTGAGACAGGGTTGGATGAATTTACCCGCCGCCTGGACGCCCTCATCCCACCCTTAGTGACAGTTCCTCAGTCGGCAGGAAGCGTCTGGCATCCGCTGTCTGGGGGGGGGGGGGATAGTACGGACGGCTGTGCTGGTGGGGTTGCACAGCTGCGGCCAGCAAGACTACTACCACATGTCTTTCAGTTTGCCTGGCTGCATCCACCAACCAGACTACCAGCACACGCTCCAGGACTGATCCCCGACCCAGCACTTGCTCCAGGACAGATCCCCGACCCAGCACCCGCTCCAGGACAGATCCCCGACCCAGCACCCGCTCCAGGACTGATTCCCGACCCATCACCCGCTCCAAGGCATGTTCCCACACCAGCACCCGCTCCAAAGTCTGGTTCCCACATCAGCACCTGCTCTAAGGCTGGATGCCACACCAGCACCTGCTCCAAGACTGGTTCCCACACCAGCACCTGCTCCAATGCTGGTTCCCACACCAGCACCTGCTGCAAGGCTGGTTCCCGAACCAGCACCAGCACCCGGACTAGTCCTCGAACCAGTACCAGCACCCAGACTGGTCCTTGAACCAGTACCAGCTCCAGGACTGGCCCCCGTACCAGCACCTGCACCAAGACTGGTTCCCGTGTCAGCAGCTCTGGCTTCAGCACCATGGCCGGCGCCCACTTCTGCTCCACTGCCAGCCCATGCTTCAGCACCTTGGCCACCAACCTCAGCCTGCTGCCTCGTCTCTGGCTTCGACATCGCCCTCCACGTCCCTGGCTTCGACGACATCATCATCCTCCTCGTCTCTGGCGGACCTCTCCACAGCGCCGCCATCCTCCCTGTCTCCAGCATCGTCGCCCCTGCGACCTCCGGCTGGCCGGCCGCACAGGCGGCCATCAGGCATCCGCACGCAGCGCCTTCTGCAGCGCCTTTTGCGGCCAGTGCATGGACGTTTGTTGCGCCAACAGCAGCACCACCCAGGACAGAGACGAGGAACTCAGAGGCTGCTGGGGTCCTTGCGCCACTCGTATCCGCATTCCCGACGGCCAAGAAGGTGGCCGTTCCTTGGTAGCTTGCCTCGCCACCAGACTCATCCCCGGTGGACTCGGGGACACGTGGGCCAGCGACCCACCACCAGTTCACCCCTCCATCCTACCTTGACTTTTGTTCTTCTGATTCGTGTCATAGGACATCTGGAAACTGTCCATAGGAGGGGGCTACTGTCACGGCCCGGGCGCATGTCAGTGCGCATTCATCTGTGCGCTGCGCTGAGAGCAGCTTCGACAGCTTTGACAGCGTGCGCCAGACCGGCGGCATCAAGCAGCTGCAATCACTCGCCGGCAATCAGCACACTTGGAGCTGATGATCAGACCTTTCTTTATAAGCCTGCTCAACCTGCTATCCCGCGCCGGAAGGTAACCTTCTGCTGGCGTACAGTAAGCGATCATCGTGCTTTATGCAATCTTGCTCTCTCTCTCTCTGTGTTTTTCTTCTCCGTCATTTTTGATTATCTCGTGTCCTCCTTGTCGATCCTACTGCAGACCTCTGCTCCCGCGTTGACGTTGCTGTGTGTCTCGTCAGTCATTGTCCCCCCTGCTTCCCGGACTGCCTCTTGGATCTCGATCTCCCGCTTGGACACGGACCTCTGACGCCTCGCTTTTCGCCCTGACTACCTGCCTGCTCTCGGACATACGAGCGTGCCCAGCACCTTTTGGACTCACTTCTCGCTCATCACTCTGGTAACACTCAGCAATTAATTCCTACACAGAATCTCACACCATAAATTTTGTCACACTCCATTCTCTAGTTGATTTATAGTTTATTTTATATTATTGGTTGTTATTATATATATAGTGTATATATATATAATAAAACATAGAGCTTCTACGCCCCCTTGTGGTCTGTGTCGTCTATACTTCTCCTATAAACGTAACAAACATCGTTTGATAATTTTATAGCTGCATGCTGGATGAGTTAAGGGGCTGATTAAAACACATTTAATTGATGCATTTTGGTGTCTTTTCCTGTTGTTTTTAATGCCGTTTTTGTTGTTTCATTTCAAATGTATATTTTTAACAGACCTCCTATTAGAAAATCTCCTTGAAATATGCATTGTTTTGTGTCTGGAGCACAGTGGCTGCAGCCTCTCTCTCATGAGCGCATCTGCAGCGCACAAAAAAAGTGGGTTTCATTGTGGATGCACCAAATTGCTTCTAAAACACCCATAAAAAGTAGTATATGTCTGCTGCTTGTTTGATAACAAAACACCACAGGTAAGAGCATTATAACATAAATGTGCAGTAAATGATTGAGTGTCTCTATGGTGAAAGCTGCATAGTAGACGCAAAAAAAACCATTAAATAAGGCGGTCTGCACCACTTATGAATAGCACTTGCAAGGTTAGTAATAGTACACACAATTTTATAGATTGCACACACTGTTTAGCATGTGGTATTTGAATCTTAGTAAATCAGGCTCTATATGTCTAACATTTGTATTTTTGACAGTTCTCATATGTTGACAAGCATACGTAGCTACAGTACCGCATTTTTCAGACTATAAGTCGCAGTTTTTTTCATAGTTTGGCCTGGGGTGCGACTTATACTCAGGAGCGACTTATGTGTGAAATTATTAACACATTACCGTAAAATATCAAATAATATTATTTAGCTCATTCACGTAAGAGACTAGACGTATAAGATTTCATGGGATTTAGCAATTAGGAGTGACAGATTGTTTGGTAAACTTATAGCATGTTCTATATGTTATAGTTATTTGAATGACTCTTACCATAATATGTTACATTTAACAAAACAGGCACGTTCTGAGTTGGTTATTTATGCGTCATATAAATAATGTACACTTATTCAGCCTGTTGTTCACTATTCTTTATTTATTTTAAATTGCCTTTCAAATGTCTATTCTTGGTGTTGGGTTTTATCAAATAAATTTCCCCAAAATATGCCAGTTATACTCCAGTGCGACTTATATATGTTTTTTTCCTTCTTTATTATGCATTTTCGGCAGGTGCGACTTATACTCCGGTGCGACTTATACTCTGAAAAATACGGTATTTCTGCGCAACAGATAGTTTGCATGTCCTTTCTAGACGTACTAAATAAAGACTAAAATAAAGCCCCAGAACAATTTCAGCCTTGCTAGATCCCACTGCGTCTGCTAAAAAAATATATATACGTTTTCTCCTCCCAGTATTGGAATGATTAGCAAATATGTTCTGCATATTCATGAAGACAGACAGACTAAATGGATTGTGCTCATTATTTTGCCTACTTAGGAGACTAAATCCTCTGCGCACAAGTTTAGTAGATCAGTTTTGCATGTGCTATCAAGTTTGATGTTTTAATACACGTAAACCATTAGTAGATCAGGCCCATACTGGATTCCAATCCATATAAGACACAAATAAGACTCAGTTTAAGACTTAGTTTAGGCCAAAAATATGTCAATTAGGCTTTTATCGTCCAAAAGAAAAAACATGGTTCTAAATATGCTCAATATTTTGAAAAAAATGCCTTGTGATAACTCGTGAATATAATTGAATATGGATAATACCAAGTGTCGACATGCTTTATTAAGACACTAACAAATCCTGTGCTGTGAAAGTACAAACAGTCTTGCCCCCCGTTATGATGGATGGTGTGTTTGCAGACACTGCTAAACTATGCAGACCATTATTTCTTGGGAAAGCACTGAAAGAGCAAGGTACCCTGAGGTAGCGATAAGAAATGATTGACTAAACCAAAACAGAAGTCCTTCATCAGAGGCAGTCAGCTGACATTAGAGCGCAACCATTGTAGGACATCTAAATGGCAGTAGCGAGCTGCATCTGCAAGTAAGAAGATCAAGTGCATCCTTTTAGGCAAGGTAGGCGAGAAAAACTAGTAGTCATTAAGAATATCTCCCGGACATGTTGTGACTCATCTCCTGCTGAAATCAGGTAGCAAACTTGAACAGGGAGGGATACTTGCCTTGTGCAGCTGTTAGATAGGATTTATAAAGCTAAGACGCACTCAGACAGAGACACAGGCGCTATGATGCTCACAGCGCATCCACCAACTCAACTCACAAATAGTGACAGATAGCGCAGCAGATGCCAGAAATACAGAGAGGACAGGCACATCTCATGCCAATTTGACTAAATAGGAGCTGAATGTGGGAGCGTAAACACACTTCTGCACTGGCCTTTCACAGTCAGTGAGGAAAACAAATCTAGAGCGCATATTCTGCCCAAATAGATGGCTCTGGATACAGTCCAGAATCCCAGAAACGGGGAATCCACTCAGAGAGGCTCTTTCCTCTTTTTCTCTTGACAATATCATGATTACCCTTTTTATTTTATCACGGCTCGTTCCGTTTTATTCTTCATTTTTATACTCCTGTTTCAGCTGATCTATGAAATCAGACAGGCGAGAAATTCTAGGGTAAAGTCTGTTTTAAAAAAAATAAAATATGCTAGCTGAGTAATGTTACTGTAGATACTGTGGTGGTGTGGTTTTGATCATTATCCCTAAATGTTTACAATGTGATTTTCCTTTAACCAACGATGTTTCAAAGTTGTTAAACAAAAAAAGGTGTTTTTTGACTGTTCATTTGTACGGCAATGGCCAATTGGGGAATAAAACTTTTTTTTTTCAGTTTTTTTAAATCGGTTTTCAAACTTTTGGAAAACGGCAATGTTGCAAAAATGTGCACCTATTCTGTTTATAAAATATAAATCATACAGTTCACATTTATTAGAACATTTTGTGTAAACAAACACATACTGTTCTAAAGACAAGCTAATACAGTGAACCTCGGGATATAGGTTTAATTGGTTCTGTGACACAGCGCGAACCTCGAAAACCATGTATTGCAAAGCAGTGCTGCCCATTGAAATGAATTGGAATCTATTTTTTTGGCACCCCAAAAAGGAGCACCGTTTTAACATGTAACGTGTTTTAAAAAGAAAAACTAACTTTTACTTCAGTAGTTTTATAAAGTATCCATCCATCCATTGTTATACCGCTTATCCTTATTAGGGTCACAGGTAAACTGGAGCCCAACCCAGCTGACTTCAGGCGAGGGGTGGGGTACACTCTTGATTGGTCGCCAGCCAATCACAGGGCTAGTATAGAGAATCAACCATTCACATTCATATTCACACCTATGGTTGGTAGGTAGGTAGGTCTTTATTGTCATTCCACAAGTACAACGAAACTTTGTTTTCAGCACAAACCCGTTCAAGATTAGACAAACAAACAGTGTACAGGGTTACAGAACAGGAACGCTGATGGGTTGCCACAAGGCGCCCCGTAAAAGACGGGAAAAAGGTAAACGCTGGGGGAGGATGAGTAAAAAAATACAATCTAGACTGGGCTCCTAAGTGTACAGGGTTACAGAACAGGAACGCTGATAAGTTGCCACAAGGCGCCCCGTAAAAGACGGAAAAAAGGTAAATGCTGGGGGAGGATGAGTAAAAAAAAATACAATCTAGACTGGGCTCCTAAGGGGGCCCAGTCTACATATACATATTACAACATCTCGAGACTTGCAACAGAGAGGATGGAGTGGGGGCCACGGCGGAAGGCTGCAGCTCTTCAGGCGCTGCCCATCCGTCCATCACCCCTAAGGGATTTGCGTCAAGGGCGTTGGATGGGGGTGAGGTATGTCTGTGTGGCGTATATTTTTGTGGATGCATGTGTGTGTGTAAGCCTGCCGCGTGTCTCTATTCCGCGGCCTTGATGTCGTGCAGCCGCTCGTCCAAAGTCAACAACAACAGGTGTGTGTCCATGAGACAATGGACAATTCAGAGTATCTAATTAACCTAACATGCATATTGTTGTGAAGTAATTTTATGATAATGTACAACATTGACACTGAAGAGCTGACTCCTAAGGTATCTCCTTCGAGCTGCTTCTTTGTCAAACACAGCATCAACAGCTTGAGCCATCCATCCTTGTCCCCCTTTCTCTCCTAAGTTCAGCTTCTTCTTAGCACTGTTCTTCACACTCCCTTTCTTCATTTATATGATTGGAAAAAGAAAAGTATGTCTGTCTAGCTAGAAGCTAATGCTAAAAAGTAAGACCAGTTGTTTAGATCGGATCTTATGTGGTTCACTGTGGCATTTCGAAAAAATAATCTATAGATTGACCGATTAATCGAAAAAATAATCTATAGATTAATCGATAGAAAAATAATCGTTAGCTGCAGCCTTAGTTCACTGTGGCATTTTTTTACGCTAATTAATGGTTGGGAGTCTCATAACTTTTGCTCACAACCTAAAGCATAACAATTCGCCGATAGACAGCTTTTTTTAGAGGTTTGTACTTTTGACATGGGTAAATAACGTATTATTAAACATGGAGTGTTTTATTTTGAAAATCAACTGCTTTTGTTTTGTTTTTATGTGTTGTAGAGCTGCACAATTAATCAACATTGAACCTACATTGAGGTTTTAATCACTGCAATCCTATATCAGCCTATTAAAAAGTGTAATCAACCAAATTCTAAAATGAGATGAGATGGAATGTTCTGCTCAATAGGATAGTACTGTCTGACAATTGGGGACTTGACTCAACATCATCCCTGTGTGCTTGGTTAAACATAGACAACACCAATGAGGCAGACTGTTCTGTTGACTTACATGCCCTCACCAAAACATGGCATGTGAATATCATAACACGAAGTGTTATTTTCAGCTAATTAAAATGAATGAATGAGAAAACGGTTTAAATTAACACGAGGATCTTTTGTTATGCACTGTTAATTGTCTCAATTATTTGTCCTGGTAGAAATTATAGATTTCCTAGGGAGTTTACCTCACTGCATATTACTTTCTTATTCAAATAAACATATGTCAATCTTTTTTCTTTTTTTTTAACTAAGCATAACCTCCAAGTTGCAAGCATTTGAGTACATTGCATCTTATGTCAAGGACTTCCTTATCTTGGAACAATGTACAATACTAATGGAGAAATTCAACTGAACACTCCAGTACATTGTAAGATGCAAGAAAAGGCTGGTATCTCCATTTATTGTAAATAGTGATGGCGACCTTGAATCGATAAAGTAGCAACTCCTGGTATCAAAGAATTGATACCGGTACTTAACTGCACCAGTTCAGGCATCTGGTCACAATGCCCCCTGAACGCCTCCCTGGGGAGGTGTTTAGGGCGCGTCCGATCGATAGGAGACCACGGAGAAGACCCAGGACACAGTGGAGAAACGATGTCTCCCAGCTGGCATGGGAACGCCTTGGGATCCCCTGGGAAGACCTGGACAAAGTAACTGGGGAAAGGGAAGTCTGGGATTCTCTGCTTAGGCTGCTGCCCCCGCGACCTGACTTCAGATAAGCTGAGGAAGATGGATGGCTGGATGAATAGAAATTTGAAAAAATCGGCATGTAAAATAGTTAATGCTTATCATGTCAATTAGCATTAAGCTACAGGTCTAGGCTGATGACAAAATTTGCTTGACAATATATTGACCTACGCATTATTGCCAATTAATGATATTGTTGTCAACATTATTGTAAGACCAAATTAACCACTGATGAAATGATAACACATAATACTAATGGAATTATAAACTTTCAAATGCAATACACGTGTGTTTCTTGTATATTTTAACATTGTAATTGGAATGCAAACGTTTGAATCTCCAAGGTAAATAAAAAAAACAAATAATACAAATAAAATATCTGTAAGCAAAATTTTGCGGTTAAATGAAAGTCACAACTAAAAGCAATAAAATAAGTTCTGTCTCTGTTAAAGAGATGGTGGGGGACCCTCAAATATACAAAAAGTTGTGACCAAAATGATCACAATTACTATTATTATCGCAGGAGTGTTGAATGTGCTCAAAAAGTATACACGCACTAAAATCCTTGAACCAAGTTGTATTTATTTTCTTAATAACTAATATAAATAGCCATACAATATACGTTATTGGCAGCGGAAATATCAAATGTTATGGCTTCATTAAAGCCATATTATTTGTATCTGTGTGTTTAAATATGTTTTGTCTTTTTCCGATTTAATTCATAAACGTTTTAGAATGTTTCTGGTGGAGTTTATATTGATCACTTTCTGCAAAGACAGCACACCTTTATGTTCTGGGTGAATACCATATTTTAGTAGTTTAGACAGTAATGTGTTTATTTATATGTTTAGATTGGGGCATGACCTTTCTTAATGGGGAAAGACAATGTCTCTTGTTTTAATGTTAGTATTTAAAATAGCTAGCAAGTTTATGCTAGTCGGTACATGTATTTATCAAAGTGCAATTATCAATCCCTGTTTTTCGATCATTTTAATTTTTGTGGATGCATGTGTGTGTGTAAGCCTGCCGCATGTCTCTATTCCGCGGCCTTGATGTCATGCAGCCGCTCGTCTAAAGTCAACAATAACAGGTGTGTGTCCATGAGACAATGGACAATTCAGAGTATCTAATTAACCTAATATGCATATTTTTCTGAAGTAATTTTATGATAATGTACAACATTGACACTGAAGAGTTGACTCCTAAGGTATCTCCTTCGAGCTGCTTCTTTGTCAAACAACATCAGCAGCTTGAGCCATCCATTCTTGTCCCTCTTTCTCTCCTAAATTCAGCTTCTTCTTAGCACTGTTCTTCACACTCCCTTTCTTCATTTCTATGATTGGAAAAACAAAAGTATGTCTGTCTAGCTAGAAGCTAATGCTAAAAAGTAAGACCAGTTGTTTAGATCGGATCTTATGTGGTTCACTGTAGGGCTGAAACGACGCGTCGACGTCATCGGTTACGTAAATACGTCGAGGACGTTTTTGTTCGTTGACGCGTCGCATATTTACGTCACACTACCGTCATGGCGGAGCGCAAAGCAGACGATGCGAGCGGTGCGAGCGAGGGGGAAAAAGCACGCCAAAAGTCGTCAAAAGTGTGGGAGTATTTCAATAAACGGCCTAAAAAGAAACGCTACTTTTACTCCGCTACTTTTATCTACATTCAGCTCGCTACTCGCTACTAATTTTTATCGATCTGTTAATGCACGCTTTGTTTGTTTTGGTCTGTCAGACAGACCTTCAAAGTGCCTGCCTTACTGGTGACGTTTCACTTCGTTCCACCAATCAGATGCAGTCACTGGTGACGTTGGACCAATCAAACAGAGCCAGGGGTCACATGACCTGACTGGCTCCGAGCTAACTTCGGGTGTTACCATTTAGTGGTCAATTGTACGGAATATGCACTGTACTGTGCAATCTACTAATAAAAGTTCCAATCAATCAATCAAAAGTGTGAAGGAAAAAATACCCTTTTTTTATTTCAACCGTAAAGACTGACTGCACAGTTCCTGTCTTCACAATAAAAGTCCCGCTCCATCGCGCCTGCGCTTTCAAAATAAGAGTCTCCGAAAGCCAGCGCAAACAAGCTAGCAAGCTACGGAGTTTGCCGCCAATGTATTTCTTGTAAAGGGTATAAAAACGAATATGGAAGGTGGACAAATAAGATGCCAAATAACAACCACTTTCATGTGGTATTAGACAGAAAGGAGGAACTTTTTTTCTCCTCCATTTGAAAACGTGGACGTTACCAGCACTGCTTCCTGATTACAATCAATGCAAGTCATCAGAATCAGGTAATACACCAACTTATATTCTTGTCTTCATGAAAGAAAGGAATCTATATGTTAAACATGCATGTATAATTATTAAAACACCTTTAACATGTAAACAAAAACGGCAAAATAAATAAATATAAATTATATACTGTATATATCAATGTATGTATATATATATATATATATATATATATATATATATATATATGTATGTGTGGGGGAAAAAAATCACAAGACTATTTCATCTCTACAGGCCTGTTTCATGAGGGGGGTACCCTCAATCGTCAGGAGATTTTAATGGGAGCATTCGCATACCATGGTTTGTATAGGGCACAGAGTGGGTGGGTACAGGCTGGCCTAGGGGCGTGGTGATTGGCTCATGTGTTACCTAGGAGATGTTTCCGTCTATGGCGGCATGTTGTTACAATTTCGCTGCGCTTGTTGAGGGATGACAGGTCTGGACGGTAGATAATAAACAGTTTCTCTTTCAAGCATAGGTTGCATCTTTTATTACCACTATTGTAAGGTGTGCTGGATGCAAGAATTTGCCATGTTATTGAATATTCAACATTATTGTCTTTGAGGTCCCAAATGTGTTTGCTGAGTTCTGTGGTATTTCGCAGGTTTTTGTTCCTGAAAGAAGCCTTGTGGTTGTTCCATCTGGTTTTGAATTCACCCTCGGTTAATCCTACATATGTGTCGGATGTGTTAATGTCCTTGCGTATTACCTTAGATTGGTAGACAACTGATGTTTGTAAGCACCCCCCGTTGAGTGGGCAATCAGGTTTCTTTCGACAGTTACATGCTTTGTTGGTTTTGGAGTCGTTCTGACTGGGGGTCGACGGCTCATTTGCAATTGTTTTGTTGTGGTTTGAGATGATTTGTCGTATATTGTTCATGCAGCTGTAGCTCAATTTGATGTTGTTCTTGTTGAATACTTTTCTTAGGTTGTTGTCTTTGGGAAAGACAACAACCTTTGTCTTTGGGAAAGACAACAACCTAAGAAAAGTATTCAACAAGAACAACATCAAATTGAGCTACAGCTGTAGCTCAATTTGATGTTGTTCTTGTTGAATACTTTTCTTAGGTTGTTGTCTTTGGGAAAGACAACAACCTTTGTCTTTGGGAAAGACAACAACCTAAGAAAAGTATTCAACAAGAACAACATCAAATTGAGCTACAGCTCAATTTCAACAAGAACAACATCAAATTGAGCTACAGCTGCATGAACAATATACGACAAATCATCTCAAACCACAACAAAACAATTGCAAATGAGCCGTCGACCCCTAGTCAGAACGACTCCAAAACCAACAAAGCATGTAACTGTCGAAAGAAACCTGATTGCCCACTCAACGGGGGGTGCTTACAAACATCAGTTGTCTACCAATCTAAGGTAATACGCAAGGACATTAACACATCCGACACATATGTAGGATTAACCGAGGGTGAATTCAAAACCAGATGGAACAACCACAAGGCTTCTTTCAGGAACAAAAACCTGCGAAATACCACAGAACTCAGCAAACACATTTGGGACCTCAAAGACAATAATGTTGAATATTCAATAACATGGCAAATTCTTGCATCCAGCACACCTTACAATAGTGGTAATAAAAGATGCAACCTATGCTTGAAAGAGAAACTGTTTATTATCTACCGTCCAGACCTGTCATCCCTCAACAAGCGCAGCGAAATTGTAACAACATGCCGCCATAGACGGAAACATCTCCTAGGTAACACATGAGCCAATCACCACGCCCCTAGGCCAGCCTGTACCCACCCACTCTGTGCCCTATATAAACCATGGTATGCGAATGCTCCCATTAAAATCTCCTGACGATTGAGGGTACCCCCCTCATGAAACAGGCCTGTAGAGATGAAATAGTCTTGTGATTTTTTTCCCCCACACATACATATATTGCGCTCTACTACGGTATCGAGCACTATTTTTTGGATAACCTTATTAAGACATATATATATATATATATATATATATATACATATATATATATATATATATATATATACATATATATATATATATATATATATATATATATATATATATATATATATGTGTGTGTGTGTGTGTGCGTGTGTATATATATACACACATATATATATATATATATATATATATATATATATATATATATATATATATATATATATATGTGTGTGTATGTTACTCAGTACTTGAGTAGTTTTTTCACAACATACTTTTTACTTTTACTCAAGTAAATATTTGGGTGACTACTCCTTACTTTTACTTGAGTAATAAATCCCTAAAGTAACAGTACTCTTACTTGAGTACAATTTCTGGCTACTCTACCCACCTCTGCTAATAATGTTGTTGTATGCACACTGTGTCGAGCGGAAATGGCCTATCATAGCAGCACAACGGCAGCGTTCTTGCCATCACCATCAACTAGTCAATCGTCCGCGTGAGTATACGTTGTCATCATTACACAAAAACATGAATGTGTCATTTGTATCTGCGTTGTAAATTCATAAACTAAAGCACCGTTTCGCTGTGAGAGGAGCGTTTGGCGTGCCTGTTCAGTGTTTACAAAGACGTGCTCCTCTTTAACGCTAACGTTAATTAGTTGTGCAAATACCTTTAACAACATTAACAATTACGTATACTATGTACAAACGAACAATTAACTTTCACTTTAATCATACTATCATTGTTGTGTTATTAAGCAAAATAAGCAATACTTTTACTTTTGTTGAAATGTTTACACTGTTGTTACAGAATATTTCGTTTTGCACTTTTTTGTATTGGATGTTTATCTTTATTTTTGCACATTTTAGCAAATAAGCAATACTTTTACTTTTGTTGAAATGTTTACACTGTTGTTACAGAATATTTCCGTTTTGCACTTTTTTGAATTGGATGTTTATCTTTATTTTTGCACATTTTAAAGCAAAATAAGCAATACTTTTATTTTTGAAATGCTTATACTATTGCAGAATATTAAGATTTGCACTGGATGTTTACTTATATATTTGCACATTAAAAGCAAATAAGCTACTTTTAATTTTGTTAAATGTTTACATTGTTACAGAATATTTTGTCATGTTGTTGTCAATGTTGACTGAGTGGCCATACTTTTTTTTTTGTAAATAAAAGCCATGCCTTTTGAAAAAACTGGCCTACATTTATTTTTTCATCTTCATTTTAAATAAAAAAAATAATCGGTAAAAGGAAAAATAATCTATAGATTAATCGAAAAAATAATCTATAGATTGACCGATTAATCGAAAAAATAATCTATAGATTAATCGATAGAAAAATAATCGTTAGCTGCAGCCTTAGTTCACTGTGGCATTTTTTTACGCTAATTAATGGTTGGGAGTCTCATAACTTTTGCTCACAACCTAAAGCATAACAATTCGCCGATAGACAGCTCGTATCCCAAAAAACTTGTCAGCCAGGGCACTTGTATCCACAGGAACCACTGTAATAACTATAGGCATAAAACAAGGTTATTTAAGAGCGAGTACCCTACAGTGTCGGTATGCCATTCAAATCAGACTCAGATAGTTACTGTTAGATTTGCACCCCTAAATCTCACCAAGTGTGTATTCTTTACGTTACGGTTGTGCTGCACGTTTGCTGTGTCCTCCATGCTCTGCCAGCACTGATCAGAGCACAGCACAGCTCTGCTCCGCCGGACAGCTTGCAGTAGCGATGACACCAAGAAGTTATTGCGGTAAAATTGCGACCATTCGTGCGAGACTTTTGGTATGCAGGAAAAATTCAACAACAAACAGGCAGAAGATCCAATTGGAAAAGGAGAAGAGGGGTAGACTTGCTTGGATTTTTTTTTTTTTAGATGTTTGTACTTTTGACATGGGTAAATAACCTATTATTAAACATGGAGTGTTTTATTTTGAAAATCAACTGCTTTTGTTTTGTTTTTACGTGTTGTAGGGCTGCACAATTAATCAACATTGAACCTACATTGAGGTTTTAATCACTGCAATCCTATATCAGCCTATTAAAAAGTGTAATCAACCAAAATTCTAAAATTAGATGAGATGGGATGCTCTGCTCAATAGGATAGTACTGTCTGACAATTGGGGACTTGACTCAACATCATCCCTGTGTGCTTGGTTAAACATAGACAACACCAATGAGGCAGACTGTTCTGTTGACTTGCATGCCCTC